>NW_011494606.1:413046-454515 GCF_000754665.1 Bison bison bison
CTGTGGTGTTGGAGAAGACTCTTGAGAGTCCCTTGGACTGCAAGGAGATCCAACCAGTCCATTCTGAAGGAGATCAGCCCTGGGTGTTCTTTGGAAGGAATGATGCTAAAGCTGAAACTCCAGTACTTTGGCCACCTCATGCGAAGAGTTGACTCATTGGAAAAGACTCTGATGCTGGGAGGGATTGGGGACAGGAGGAGAAGGGGACGACAGAGGATGAGATGGCTGGATGGCATCACTGACTCGATGGACGTGAGTCTGAGTGAACTCCGGGAGTTGGTGATGGACAGGGAGGCCTGACGTGCTGCGATTCATGGGATCGCAAAGAGTTGGACACGACTGAGTGACTGAACTGAATTGAACTGAACCGAACTCTGCATAGAGGTTAGGCTAGGCTAAACCATGAGGTCCAAGGATGACCACTTGGGCGATAACATTATAAATAAATGCAAGGAAGTTATTTCTCTACAAGTTGGGGGTGGGGAGGGAGCAGAGCTTGGGACAGGGCATGTGGAGAGGCTTCAGGCAACTGGCAGATTTCCAGTTCTTTACCTTGTAATAACATAAAGATATACACTTGTTGTGTGGGATTCTGGAAGAAGGGAGATATGAGGATAATGAAGAGGATATAAAATTAAGAGGCACAAAAGGACAAGTTTAGAGAAACTTGTAGGAAACAAGCGTACCTGGGCATGCCCATGCACATGCTGGCTCTTTATTGTCTCTGCTTCCCTTGACTGGCTCTACTTATGGGCTTTCCCAGCAACCAGGTGCACCCGAGTGCCATGTGGATGCCATGGGTGTTCTGTGTGGTTTGTTGTGATCCTGCGGAGTCTACTGGGGTGGTCCCTGGCACTAGGAGCGGGCTATGGATGTCCTCAGACTTGTGCTTCAGGCTTCTCCTGATTAAGTCAGACATAGTTACAGCAGCACATCCTGAAAATCCTAAGTTCAGGGTATCTGCACTTTTCCTTGGGACATGACAATATGAGCAGCAATCATTAGACTTTCAAAAAGGTTTTTAACGGCTCCTTTGTTTAGCAGCAGAAGTTTTCACTTAGTTAAAAACTGAAATAATACTTGTGTTATTTCTTACAACTGCATGAGAATCCACAATTATTTTAATACAATTTTCTATTAGACCCTAGAGAAGAAGGGAAAAATAAGCTGCTAGGAAAGTTGTTGAACAACTTAAAGAAAAATGCATAGTTACTGAAAAGTTTAACCACATTCAAAGAAAATTGGATGACTTGAAGTCATGCTTAAAGGATGTCAGACTTTTAAAAAAAAGTCATCAGAAACAGTGATCTGGAGGCAACTGATGAAAAACTAACCAGATGGAGATCTGTATTGTAGGGAAAAAAGACAATATATAGGAAAAAATGGAAGAGGAGAAATCTAGACATTCAGAGATGAATTGCTTGTGACAGTACAAGGAGGATAAAGTCACTTGAACATAAATGAAAATCCATTCAGGGGTTGATGGCTTTTTAAGAGTCTCAGACTCTTCACCAAGGCTCAGGCTTCATCTGAAGGCTATTCTGATTCTCCTCTCCTCAGAGTCCTCCCATCAACCCCAGCTTTGCTCCTTCACCTCCCCTTCCAATCCAGGCATTTTTGTTGCCAGTGGACACAAGGGGACCGATTGGATTTCCTTGCCCTGTTGCCCTACCAGAGAGTACACCCGGACCACCCCACAAACACTTCCTGCTAAGAGATATTTCTAGCTTTCCACATATATTAGTAGCAGTGAGAAATGTCTATCCACTATGGGTTTTCCTGATATTCATCTTCCATAGGTTGAACTTCCCCCCACCATTCCCACATCCTGAAATTAATAGTGAGTTAACCTCAGGGTTGATTCAGTCTTCAAACAAACCTAAATGTATAGACCTGCAACAAGAAATCTGAGATTTTTTTGTGTCTCTTCAAAGGCAATTTTGAATTCACTTTCTTACAGGCTTAGGACACTGCTCTCTTTCTGATGTGTTTATTCTTTGCCCAGTTGGAAATTTTAAGGAATTGTAATTCCAGGATAGGGACTTGCGAATGAAGTTGATTCAATGACTCCAATGATAGTCTTTTTTTTTTTTTTTTAATTTTATAGTACAGTTTATTTAGAGGACTAAAGTGGAATACATCTTTAATATTTGAATCTGTGGTTCCCTGGTGGCTCAGTGGTATAGAATAAGCCTGCCAATGCACGGGACTTGGGATCAATTCCTGGGTCAGAAAGAGCCCCTGGAGAAGGAAATGGCAACCCACTCCAGTATACTTGCCTGGGAAATCCCGTGGACAGACGAGCCTGGCAGGCTACAGTCCGTGGGGTCACAAAAGAGCCAGACATGACTTAACAACTAAACAACAATATTTGATTCTGTATATTGATTTCTATATTAATTTAGATTGTCATATCAGCTACAAAATTTCCAAAGATAGTTTTCTTTTTTATAGTTAATTAAAAAATTAATTTATTTTATTGGAGGATAATTACTTTACAATATTGTGATTTTTTTTTGCCATATATCAACATGAATTGGCCACAGGTATACATGTGTCCCCCCATCCTGAACCCCCCTTCCACCTCTCTCCCCACCCTATCCCTCTGGGCTGTCCCAGAGCCCCAGCTTTGGATGCCCTGCTTCACGCATTGAACTTGCACTGGTCACAAAGATAGTTTTAAATATCAAATATAAAATATCACCCAGATTAGCATTTCCCAAATTGCCTTCACGGCAGCATGAATCCCACCAGATACCAGGGTGTGGAGCAGGATTTCTTACGTCCAGGAATAGACCCAGTGTCACTCCCCTCCCCACTTTCTCCTGCTGCTTCTTTAAGATACCCTCAGGCATCAGAGCTACACAGAAACTCAGGGACGTTCCCGACCAATCACTTAAGCACAAAAGAGGAGACCAGGAGACTGAGGGGTGACAGCTGGGGAAGCTGGTTCTGCTAGCCGAGCTGAGTTCACCATGGCTGGTTCCTGACTTCCAGCTCATTGATAGTTCCCTGCCTACTGCAGAGCTAAATCTTACAACCCAATGAACAACAACAACAAAATCTCCAGTGGAAGAATATGTGTCCTGCCACAAAGTACAGCTTTTGTCTAGCAAAATCCCCTTGGCATTCAGCAAAGTAAAAAGAAGGAAAAAATGTCCTGAACTGTTTTGAGGGATGGCCTGGGAGCAAAATTCCAGTAAGATGACCTCATAATCTCTTTAATTCTCGAAACTCATAACAGGGATTCAGTTTAGAATAATGGAAAAATCAAAATTAGACTCAAATGTCCGCTTCCATGTGCATCTACCCCCATGTGACTTTTATGTTTGTGCCTGGATGTTCTGGAACAGTCGTTTGTATGTATCCATGTCCTGGTATTTTTTTTTTTTTTCTCTTAAATTAATTATATGAGAAATTGACCCTGCAAGGCTCTGATCATTCAAATAGAGAAAATGCTCGTGTGATTATTTGTTAATTTTGGTGAACATCCCAGATGGAATTTGGCTGCCAGTCGTGGAGAGGTTAAACATTAAAGCCTAATCACACTGCCCTTTTTGGTTACTTGAGGCTTTCACCTGGCTGGTGTGATCTTTGGGAATCATGATGGTTGGGTAATTTTGACTTCCCTTTAGATGTGCTTTGCCGAGTCTTCACATATTAACTGACCCTGGAGAAGAGAGTGTCCAGCTCTCCAGAGTCCGACTACCTGTGATGCTGTCACTAGGAATCCCTGGAGCCAGGCTCCCTGGTGCTGGGAAGGGGAGATAACAAGAGTTCCTACACTCTAAATAAAGAGAAATACTCCCCCTAGTCATTAGTAACAGAGGCTATATGCTGAGAGTCCACTAGGTGCCAGGTATTCACGAGGAGAACTTGCTGCAGTTTAATCCTTTTGTGATACCCATTTCCTAGATGAGGATAATAAAAGGTATGAAGCAATTTGAGTATGACTGTGCAGCCAGGAAGTGATGGCCCTGGAACTCAATGCAGCCCTGCCTGGATCTAAAGTCTGTGCTCTTTCTTTTCCAAGCAAGCTGCCGCTTAATGATGAGTTAATACCTTAGCAGTTACGGTCTCCAGGCAGGTGACAGTAAAGAATGAGACACCCACAGCAGGAGCAGGATAATGAAAGGAGGGTGTATTAGTTCCCCACTGCGGCTGTAACAAATTACTTTAAACTTAGTCGCTTAACACATCACACACTTATTCTCTTGCAGTTCTGGAGGTCAGAAGTCTGAAATGGGTTTCACTGAACCAAAATCAAAGTTTCAGTAGACGTTCCTTTATAGAAATTCAAGGAGATTACATTTTCCTTTCCTATTTCCTCGAGCTGTATTCCTTGTCCCTCTTGTCTCATGGCCCTATCTTCTCATCAAAACCAGCAGTGAAGCATCTTCAAATCTCTCTCTGACTCCAACTTTTCTGCCTTCCCCTTCCACTTAAGAACACTTGTGATTACATCAGACCCACCTGGATAATCTCCCCATCACAAGGTCTTGACTAGAAACTCGAATTCCATCTGCAACCATAATTCCCTTTGCCTTGTAACTTAACACGTTTACAGGTTCCAGGAAATTGGGTGTGAACTTCCTTGGAGGGGGAATTATTCTCCTTCCACAGGGAGTATCAGCAAGACTCTGTGTCCTCACAATGTCCGCACAATTTTACTTGAAGCTGGCTGATGGTGGCAGTCAAGTCCCCATGTGCCCCTCTGACACGTGTGCTAACCCCTGGCTTCCAGCCACCCTGCTAAGCACCTGTGTGTAAATCTAGAAATATAGGCTCTAGCACCATCCCACCCATCCTACTAAGCAACTTTGTGAAAATCTAGAAATATACACTCTAGCACCATACACACACACACACACACACACACACATACAGAAGTCGCTCAGTCGTGTCTGACTCTTTGCGACCCCATGGATTGTAGCCCACCAGGCTCCTCGGTCCATGGGATTTTCCAGGCATGAATACTGGAGTGGGTTGCCGTTTCCTTCCCCACTAGCACCATATACGAGTATGTAAATACACTCATCTTTAGGGTGAAGTCTGGAGCAAGAGCTACAGCTCCTCTGGGACCTCAGCTTCTCTGTGAGGATTCTGATCTGATGTCCAGAGATACCAGAGAAAGAGCCAGCAATGCCGAAGAGGACAGTTCCACCCGGCAGTCTTAAAAATGGGAGACTCAGAGAACACCCAGAAGTAACTGCCCATCCATCACAAAAACATATACACCACCAGGGCCAAGACGAAGGGCAAGGATGGTCCTGCTGCAAAGAGCCCTCTGGCTGACTTTTTATTTTTTCCTTTTAAGATTGACCTCAATGCTTAATTGAACCTGATTCCATTGGGATTAAAAAGAAAAAACCTTAGCTGGAGAATGGCTTGGGGCATTTATTCCATTTTATGGATTATGGGTAGGAAGTTTGAAGAAGCAGATTTGGGTTAAACAGAAAGGACTTTTGAGCAATTGGAGCTGTTCAGGGTAAGAGACTGCCTCATGAGGAAGTCACTCCATGCCTCTAACAGTGTTCAGGAAAGTAGCAGAACATGGTCCAAATAGAAGGATCCAGATGGGATCCTGGATTCTGAGACCAACCTGGGGGGAAATAACACCTGAAAAAATCCACTCCCTGTTGCAGATGAGGTGCTAGTCTTTTGCAGACACTGATGACTCGACGAGGGTGACAATATTAGCTCCACTTTATGGGTCAGAAAACAGGTGAGTTCCAGAGACTCACTCCAGCTTGTCCAAGGCAGGGCTTGGAGGATGGCCCAGGCTCCTGGCACTCAGGCCGCTTTCCTGTCTCATTGGGAAGCCTGGATGCTCTTGGCTCCCCTTCCTGCCTGACTACTTTCTGATAATTCTGAGAGCAGAGACAAGAAAATGAAGCTTACTTTGTATCTGGAGGCAGCTCCATATAACATGATTTCATTTCTGTTATCCCTACATTATATGTCAGGAGAAGGAGATTCACAGAATTCAAAGTATATACCCAAGATCACAGAGCTGCCCAGTGGTGGACACAGAATTCAAAGACTCACTGAGCCTCTCCACTGCCCCTTCCTTGATGCTACTTCCAGAAGCCCAGAGGTCCCAAGCCTCTTGAGGAACCAGGTGACGGCTTCCAGAGAGGGAAGAACACACAGGCTTTGAGATCCATCCTTGGACTGACTATACATATCCACACGAGGATGGGCTGTGTGCTTAGGTGCTCAGTCGTGTCTGACTCTTTTCGTCCCCATGGACTGGAGTCCGCTAGGCTCCTCTATCCGTGGGATTCTCCTGGCAAGAACACTGGAGTGGGTTGCCATGCCTGCCTCCAGAGGATCTTCCCAACCCAGGGATCCAACTCAGGTCTCCCACATTGCAGGCAGATTCTCTACCATCTGAGCCACCAGGGAAGCCCGCACATGAGGCTACCAAGAAGCTAAAACATGTTTTGAGAGTTAAAAACACTTTGTAGAGATTTCCAGCAGGAAGACTGGCTATTTGGGGTCACGGTTTAGACCTACCGTCTATCTATCAGAATCTCACTGAGGAAGAAGTAAACTGAAGATCTCTGCAGCTCCTAAAGGGGAGAGCTTCAGAGCAGGGGACCCTTGGCACTTGCCTGCATCCAGTGGTGGACAAAAAACTTTTGTGTGCATTATCTCATGGGCAGAGATGGATGGGAGCCAGGTAAATGGTCTTGCTCCTGAGAACAGCCAGATGCGTGGGGTTCTGGAACGTCACAACTGGGAATGGAAATGTCAAAGTGAATGACTAAAAATAAATAAATAAATAGAAACTGGACAGGGAGTGATTATTCCAAGATGTTAACATTTTGCCCTCAAAAGTAGGTTTTTAAAAATTATAGGCAGCTCATGAAAAAGGAAAGAAAAATCCCAACAACGATGGATATTAAACAGGTAATTTAATAGAAGAGCCTTACTCTTTTTAATTATAAAAGTTTTAATTTCCCTTTCCTCTCAGTTATTTCTGCTAATAAGCTTGTCGACTGGGCTGGAAGTGATTATGAAAGGCTGGGAACAGGTTTTATTATCTGGAATAACACTTTTACACATTAACATTTTACTTTTCAGTTTTATGAGTCAAATGCAATATGGAGCCTCTTTAAAAGTTAGGACACAATTCAGAATATTACCTCAGGATCACTTCATTTGAGTATGTAAATACACTCATCTTTAGGGTGAAGTCTGGGTCCCGGTAATTCTACACAAACCCTTAAAGGCAGAAAGGAAAATGTTCTTTGCAACCTTTGGGAATGATAGGAAAGTTAAGGGAGGAATTCTGGATAGAGCTTAAGACAGAAGACTGGATTATAAAGGCTTTCCACCAGTCAGTAAATCAAAGTCATGTGCTAAGCGCCTTATTCCATGTGGAGTATCCAACTGGGAACTGGGGAGCATTATGAAGAAAAGGGAAAATCCAGATTTTCACTCAAGGAGCTTTTATTATTAAAAGGCAAGGTAGAAGAAATTATCATATAGAATACATACAAGCACATGTGAACAAAACAAACATTTACAAGAAGCTATAACTGAAGTCATAACTGTAGCCTAAAACAGACTTGGCTCAGACTCTCAATAAACGTCTGTTGAGTGAGTGAATAAATGAAGGAAATAAGTAATTAAATGAGTGAAATGAATAACTTGCATAGAAAACACTCCAAGATTTTTGACTAACGGATCCTTGACACAGATCAGTTTCTGAGATGTTAGTTTTAAGGTTAGTTTATGAGCTCATTTTCCTCTGATGGGCTTTTCCTAAAAATAGAAAGTGCTGTCAGACGGAAGCAATGATACCTTGCTTATGGTCTCCTGGCCCAAACAGCCAAGATTCCACGACTTTGAAAAATTAAAGCAGATCAGCACCATTTTTCATAGAAAATAAAATTCTTATTTGAAACAGAAGACCATAACAACATTAAGAGGTAGACTAGAGTCCTAAAGAACAAGCAGTTACAGAAAATGAACACCTAGAAATAAGAAGTTGGTAGCTTAATTTTTATTCCCTAGGGCTTACAAGCCACCATCTAGCACTATGCTCAGAATTGACTATGTAACTTTTCTCAACTAAATGTTGGATGAGGAATGAGTCCAGCTTTGGTGCCTGTTAATAGGCAGGTTGGGGGGTTCCCAGGTGGCGCCAGTGGTAAAAAAAAAATCCATCACCAATGCAGGAAACGTAAGAGATGGAGGCATTCCTGGGTCGGGAAGATCCCCTGGAGGAGGAAATGGCACTTACTCTGGTATTCTTGCCTGGAGAATCCCATGGACAGAGGAGCCTGGCAGCTACAGTTCATAAGGTGGCAAAGAGTGGACACGACTGAGTGACTGACCACACAGTGGACAGGGTAGGCGACTACTGTCCTGGTGACTACTCCTCTGTGTGCTGATAGAATTCTCCTTTAGTATGTTCAACAGGAGAAGGGTAAGGAACTCACGAAACACAGGAAAGCCACTTTTCAGATGTACCAGGCACGACGGTCACCACACTGTACGTTACTTCTCCATGATTTATTTTGTAACTGGAAGTTTGTACATTTTTAATAAGCAACTTTGATAAAGAAAAAAGCCAAAAGCCTCTCAAGCAATATTACAACTAAAAACAGATAATACATCAGAAAAGTGTGAAAGTGTTTGTCGCTCAGTCATGTCCAACTCTTTGTGACCCCATGGACTGTAGCCTGCCAGGCTCCTCTGTCCTTCAAAATCCTCCAGGCAAGAATACTGAAGTGGGTTGCCATTTTCTCCTCCAGGGGATCTTCCCAACCCAGGGATTGAACTCGGGTCTCCTACATTACAGGCAAATTCTTTATCGTCTCAGCCTCCAAGAAAGCTCCAATGCATCAGAGGACATTTAAATAATCAGTGAATTCTATATATAATTCTATACTATCATATTTGAAGCTCTCCATGAAAAAGCTACATTTAAAAATGACCAAATCAATTAAGATGAACAAAAAAATCACGATAGACAGACTAGTAACCATAAAAGAATTTTTAAGAGTTACCCAAAATAATTTCTTTTAAAGATTCCAGAGCCAAATGTTTTTTATTGGTGTGTTTCCATCAAAATCTAAAGGACTAGGTAATGATATAAACCTTTCCAGAGCATATAAAAATTGGAAAGCTAACCCTACCGGAGCTTCAGAGAAGTAACACAAAATGAATGCAATAGGCCAGTCTTGCTGATGACTTATAGATTTTAAAAGTCCTAAGTAAGGTACCAGCAAACTGAATTCAACAAAAGGAAAAAAGGATCCCTGAGCAAGATGAAGAAGGTTGTATGCCAGGAATGCAAGAATGATTTAATATAGGAAATTTTTAGGAAAAAATAATTTAAATAGCTGCCAAAAATGACATTTAAAACTCATCCTGGTAAAAACATTTACCAAATTAGAAACAGACTTTCTCAATCTGATAATAGGCATGTAATCATACATGAATTTAAAATATGTATTGAGCATACATTTATCTTTCACGATAGGGAAAATTAGAGGTTATTCACACGAAAGAGATGGGCGAAAGACGTCTGCTGTCACTCATGAACAGTGGTTCTAGAAATTTTGGCAAAGTTGTGGTAATACTGAATAGTTCATGAAAAAGAATTGAAAAGAAGAAGGTAATATTGTAATTATTTCTATCTGATATATCATTATAAAATCATCAACTCAAAACACTCAAAATTAATAAAAGTTCACAACGTGGTGGGGCTTCCCTGGTGGCTCAGACGGTGAAGAATTTGCCTGCAATGCAGCAGACCCGGGTTCCATCCCTGGGTGGGAAGATCCCCTGGAGAAGACAATGGCTACCCACTCCAGTATTCTTTCCTGGAGAATTTCATGGACAGGGGAGCCTGGCAGGCTCCAGTCCATGGGGACGCAGAATCAGACACAGCTGAGCAACTTTCACCTTCATAAAGTGGTCAGACAGTGGTAAATGTAAGAAATTCATAACTTTTCTATATGCTAGCAATTTGAAGATAAAAAGGAACAGATTTCATTCTCCATCATCGTCCTGCAGCAAAACGCACTAAGACCAATCTTCACAAGAAATGCAGAAATCTATATGGGAAATATTAAAATTTTACTGGCAGGTATAAACTATTTGAATAAATGGAAATAAATGCTACATTCTGAGGCTGGATGCATTAATTTTGTCTATTACTCCCACAGTGAAGTATACATCTGGTACACTCTAAGCAGAATGCAGGTTCCAATCCAAGTATCACCTCCTTCGAGAGATCTTTTCTGACCACTGAACTCAAGTAGCACCTTGCTCCTCCAGCCGGCCACTCTGTCTCTACTTTCCCTGGTTTTTTTTTAATAGCACATATTTCCATCTGAAAGGATATTTTTGCTCTTTTGTTTCCAAGCTCCTTCCCTAGAAAGTAAGTATCATAAGGGCGGGGGTGTGCCTTCTTCTCTGCAGTATTCCCTGTGCCTAGAACAGAGCCTGGCATACAGTAAGTGCTCAATACATGTTTACTGAGTGGATTTAACACAATCCCAAGAAAATATCAATAGCATTTTTTGAATGTGATAAAAGGATTCCAAAACTCACCTGGGATACAAACATCCTAGATTATCTTTTTTTTTTCTAAGTATTTTTTGTTTTGATGTGGATTATTTTTAAAGTCTTTATTAAATTTGTTACAATGTTGCTTCCATTCTATGTTTTGATTTTTTGGCTGTGAAGCATGTGGGATCTTAGCTCCTTGACCAGAGATGAAACTCGCACGCCCTGAATTGGAAGGTGATGTCTTAACCACTGGACTGCCAGGGAAGTTCACCCAGATAACTTAAATATTGTTAAAAAGAAGCAAAAGAAGAGAGACTTGCCATGCCAAATGTTAAATCACATTTTAAAGCTGCAATAGTCAAAATGTGGTACAGAATTTATTTGACAGATAACTGGAACAGAACAAGCACTCATGAAATAGACCTAGGATAAATATGAGGATGTCGCACATTCTAAGCATTCCAACATTAAATAAATAAATTATCCAAAATGTTGGGTTGGAAAATTGGCTAAATATGAGGAAAAACCCTGTAATCTCATTTTATACTCTTCTCCAAGTTAAGCTGTAACAATATTTAGACCCCTCTGCCCCCAAGCAATATATAAAAGAGTATATGCTGTATTTTCCATATTTATCAATGTACAAGGCTTTTAAAAAACAGACAAAACTAATTTAGGGTGTTAATAGTAAAAGTAGCAGTTTCTTTCAGAGGTGGGGGGATTAGTGACTGAGGGAGTGTGGGGCCAGAAGGGGCTCCTGGAATGCCAATAAAGTCCTAATTCCTGATCTGGGTATTAGTCACATGAGTGGGTTCACTTTGTGAAAATTCATCAAAGCTGTACAAATTTGAACTGAGGGCTTTTCCTATATATTTATACTTAGTACTTCAATAAAATGCTTATTTAACAAATAAGTAAGTGCTAGGCCAGCTGATGGCTCTGGCCAGAAGTCAGGCTTTCTGTCCTTAAACATGTATTTCTTTTCCATTTTTGTTTTGAGAAGAGGGAATAAAGGTCTGTGTTGACAAGTTAAACTTATCTGTGTCCTCAATCGCTCAGTCGTGTCTGATTCTTTTGTGACCCCATGGATTGTAGCCCTCCAGGCTCTTCTGTGTATGGGATTTTCCAGGCAAGAATACTGGAGTGGGTTGCCATTTCTTCCTCAAGGGGATCTTCCTGACCCAGGGACTGAACCCATGGCTCCTGTGTCTCCTGTGATGGCAGGCAGACATTTTACCATTGAGCCACATTTTAGTCAATTAAGCAGGTCCATGAAAGTCTTGGGATGAAACACGTCTGTTGGGATTCCCTGATAGCTCAGTTGGTAAAGAATCCGCTTGCAATGTGGGAGATCTGGGTTAGATCCCTGGATTGGGAAGATCCCCTGGAGACGGGAAAGGCCACCCACTCCAGTATTCTGGCCTGGAGAACTCCATGGACTGTATAATCCATGGGATTGCAAAGAGTTGGACACAACTGAGGGACTTTAACCTTCATTTTTCACCCTTCCAGGAGGGGTCTGTCATAAAGACTCCGAGAGTCCCCACACTGACCAGCACTGAGGTTTATGTTTCTATGAGAGACGTAGAATTGCGCACAGCAGAAATTTCCGTGGGTCTCTGTGATATGGTTGAACATTTTAAAAACATCACAAAATAGAAAGTCAGTATTCATATTAAAAGCAGAACATCTAAAGGCCCAATCCCTGATCCCTGCTCAGACCTTAAATATAAGTGTTGATCAACTTCTGACTGCATCTGTGAACATGGTGGTAATGCCTCAAGTCAATGAGCTCCAAGAGGAGACATCACATGGCCTGGATACACTCCAAACAGCCCTTAAGATCTAATTTACTGTCAGTTATAAAAGCATGTGCTGAAAACTTTGATTTCACTACGGGCTTGGTATGGTTAGAAAAAGTCTCTCCTTGTGGAAGGGTTATTTATTATCCAGAAAAATTTTCAAAGCACAAGTATGTGGACCTATAACCATGTAATTCTGGACTAGTTTGTATAACAGTAACAATAAAAATAGTAATAACAACATCTGATACTTGTTGAATACATATGTTGTGTCAGCCACTGTGATGAATGCTTTATTGGTAGTATCTTACTTAATCTTTTCCATAAGACCCTATAAGATAAGCATTATTGTCCACTCATTTTAAAGGTAAAGAAAATGATATATGAGGAGATCAAGCAACTGACTGAAGGCTATAGAACCAGAAATTTGCGTTGTACAACCTGTACAATTCTGTTCCTATTGAAATGTTTGAGACTTTATATTTTGTGTACTTATGCCAGTGGAACTGGTAACTATGAATGTTTCTGAAAATTCCAAGTTAGTCTAAGCCATTCACATGTTTGTAAGTAAAGGAAAGGCTAACCACAATGTGGAGCATTTATTT
This sequence comes from Bison bison bison, assembly GCF_000754665.1. Taxonomy (NCBI): domain Eukaryota; kingdom Metazoa; phylum Chordata; class Mammalia; order Artiodactyla; family Bovidae; genus Bison; species Bison bison. The sequence continues at coordinate 425,987 of NW_011494606.1, forward strand.
AGAAAAAAATCTTCAGTTAGTTTTTTGATGAACAGATTTCCACTGAACTAATAAGAATTCATCTTTAGGGTTAATATTGGTCTTCTTGCAGCAATTTTGGAAATTTATGGGATATATAGGGCTTCCTAGGTGGTGTTAGTGGTAAACGACCCACCTGCCAATGCAGGAGACGTAAGAGTTGCAGGTTGGACCCCTGGGTTGGGAAGATCCCCTAGAGGAAGGCATGGCAACTCACTCCAGTATTCTTGCCTGGAGAATTCCATGGACAGAGGAGCCTGGAGGGCTACAGTCCAAAGAATCGCAAAGAGTCAGACATGATTGAAGTGGCTTAGCATGCAGGCAGGCACTGGATATATGATTTGTGGAGGGTAATTGAAAACAGAGGAATTCCATTCGAGGAAAGCATTAATGGAGGATGGGGACAGGATCTTTGCAGCCTGATGAGAAGCTGCTGTGAGGATTAGGTGATTGGCACGGATAAAGAACTAGGTAACCATTAGGCTTCGGCATTCCTAGAACTCACCACCAAGGAAGGAAAGACTGGGCTGGGTTTGAAGAGTGCTGTTTTAGAGACAAGAAAAGAGACTTGGTTTCTCTTCAATGCAACTTAGATTTCCCCTTAGTATATTGTCCCCAACTCCTCTTTTATAAGTAGGAATGATCTCTTAAATTTTTACTTCTTGAAATTACTCATCTGCTCCTTCTACTCTCATTTGTTCCAGATCATTCCAAATGCCAAATGCACTTTATCATTCCAGGATCTAGCAATGGATATTATGTTTTTGTATAAGGAGACACTTATAGTCACTGATTAAAGACACACATACACAAACTGGTTTTTTAATGTTCAGTCTATTGTTTGGAGTCGTGGAGCCCACTGATACACACCAATATTTTGTTTACTAGCCATATCCTGTCCTCAGACTCTTGGTATAGACTTGGCCTTTCTGAAATGCTTGCTTTCCATTCTCCTCCTTCCCTGCTGCTGCTGCTAAGTCACTTCAGTCGTGTCCGACTCTGTGTGACCCCATAGATGGCAGCCCACCAGGCTCCCCCATCCCTGGGATTCTCCAGGCAAGAGCACTGGAGTGGGTTGCCATTTCCTTCTCCAATGCATGAAAGTTAAAAGTGAAAGTGAAGTCGCTTAGTCGTGTCCAACTCCTAGCGACCCCATGGCCTGCAGCCTACCAGACTCCTCCATCCATGGGATTTTCCAGGCAAGAGTACTGGAGTGGGGTGCCATTGCCTTCTCCACCTCCTTCCCTACTACTGCCAAAAAAATGCCTTTAAAGTGAGGCATGATTCTGTCACAACCCTTTTCCAGCCCTACATCTTCAGTGACTGAGATCTGCCCAAAGATTCATCCAACGGATAGAGTCTGGGATGAAAGGGCTTCCATGGTCTGGCCTTATCCTACAATTACAGCCTCAAATTCAAGGCCATCCTTACTTACTTATACTGTGTCCAGACATGTGTCATATTACCTTCTCTGAACCTTAGCTCATGCTTTGGACTGAAATGTTCTTTCCCCTATTTCTTTTGATAAAACCCTGTGCTGTACTTAGTTGTTCTTTGTAACTCCATGGACTGCAGCCCACCAGGCTCCTCTGTCCATGGGAATTCTCCAAGCAAGAATACTGGAGTGCGTTGCCACGCCTTCCTCCAGGGGATCTTCCCAACCCAGGGACTGAACCCAGGTCTCCCGCATTGCAGGCAGATTCTTTATTGTCTGAGCCACCAGGGAAGCCCATGATAAAGCCCTATCTATCCTATAAAACATGGGTTGGCAAACTACAGCAGGGAGACCAAATTTGGTTACTGTCTTTTTTGTAAATCAAGTTTTCTTGGAACATAGCCACAGCCTCTCATTTACATATTGTCCATGGCTGCTTTCTCATTATGATGGCAAAGTAGTTCTAGCTGAGACCAAAAGTCTTGCAGAGCCTAAAATACTTATTAAATGGCACTTTCAGCCTCAAAGGTTGCCAACCCCCGCCTGCCCTAAAAGCCCAGTTTAAATGCCATCTCCCCATGTTCCTCCTCAGTTTATCCTGTTAGAAATAATTTCTCCATCCTTTGCACTCTTATAGTGCTGAGTCTCAAAAATCTTCAAAGAAGTCTCAAACAGACTGTAAATGGGGCTTCCCAGGTGGCGCTAGCAGTAAAGAACCTGTCTGCCCAAGTTAGTGCATCAGATATAAGAGATGAGGATTCAACACCTGGGTTGGGAAGATCCCCTGGAGAAAGGCATGGCAACCCACTCCAGTATTCTTGCCTGGAAAATGCTATGGACAGAGGAGCCTGGTGGGCTTCAGTCCATCGTATTGCAAAGAGTTGGACATGACTGAAGGGACTTAACATGCATGCACATTCCGGGGGTAGGGATCACAACTTCATATCTCTGCAAGGTATTGCACAGGGCAGCTGCAATGAATATCAAGTCACAATAAGAGCAATGTTTTACTTAACCAGATTAAAGAATTACTAGATTAAGGAATTATTAGATTAAGAGAAGAATAAATACTGAGGAGATAAGGAGACAAATTTTCCCCCAGAGCAAAATAAATATCAGGGTGACAAAAGAAGCTGGAGGAGTAGGGGCTATGTATACTTTCTTAGGAACATGAATATCAACTTAATTCAGACAGAAGCTGTGTACTTCTCCCACTCTGACATCTGTATGATTATAATTCAAGGAATAATGTCTGGCTTAGGAAAAGGATCCAGTAGAATTAGGAGATGCAGAAAGTTCTAAGAGCTGTTGAAGCTTGGCTAAAATAGCTGGATGATAGCAAAGGCAGCCCACCCCTAGCAGGAGAAAAGCAGTGGGTCTTCAAAGCTCAACCCTCAGGGGTTTATTAGCAAGAATGAAATGTGTAAAGGAAGAGCAGAATCAGAGTGCAGTTCTGCTTAATGAGAGAAGCATGCTCAGTTTCTCCTGGAGTGAAGAGGGGACCCGTCCTAGAAGGCAGATTTCCCATTTCTGAAGCTTTAGCTCTTGAGAGAAAGCAGAGGACCTCCAGAAAAGAGCATTGACCACAAAGCAGCAGAGCGTGGGCAGCCCCAGCTGCTGGTTAAGAAATTCTGAAAGTTACTCTTTGTCTTGGCTGTCACTTTCTTTCCTGAAGTCAACTATATTTATTAAATGTAGTTTAAGCTTTAGAAATCTCTTCCTAAGGCTTGACTCATATTAATTCTCTAATGTGGAAGAGCAGTGATCTAACACACCCTCAAAAGCCAGACTTTGATTCAAAGAGGGAAAGCTCAGAGGCACTTCCAAGCGGGTTAGAGTGGATAGATTGAGGACGGCTCTGTCCATGCTGGACGCACAGATAATGGGTTCTGAGCCATTACCCTAATCCAGGTATAAGACCTGGAAGTGATTAGCAGCCCTGCTGAAGATGCTGTCTGGAGGTGCTGCTGGGAGAGAATGTCATTCTCCCTGCAGAGACAGGGCTGTCAAACCATTTTCATAAAAATCTAAGAGCCAGCCCCTCAACAGCTGTTTCCTGCATTTCAGGAAAGAATCCCATTAGGTGCAAAAAGCAGGTGTGGGTGCTTTGCATATGCCTGAGACAGATGATACAATTAAAAGCAAAAACAAATCACAGCTTAATTCTTCCCCACAAAACAAAAGGCAAATCCAAGTACAAACAGGCAAATTTAGTCTTACATTTCCAGACAGTAAAAGTAGATAATGTGAAAACACAAGGAGCATAAGGAGGTGGAGCAGGATGGATTTCACTTGGTTCCAGTGTCTCTGAAAGCTTTTCAAGGCAGAGAGACTATAAAAGTTACAAGAAAGCTCATGTAAACCAATGCAAGGACATCAGAGCTTTCCTAAATCAAAGGGAAGCACGCTGTCAGACACCAGGTGGAAAGTAAGTAATGCAAAATTAAGTCCAGGAGTGCTCAAACAAATAACAGCATCTTTCCACAGTCTCTCTGGCATGGGATCTTTGGTAAGGGTTTGGTTTTGGACAGGAATCATAAAAGCCTGCTGCCAAAGAGAAGGCAAGAACTGAGTCCAAATATAAATCCAAATGTTCGAGGACCACCTTCTCTTGTGCCAGTATAGATGAGGAACATCCCGCCATGGGCCAGGACATCATTCAGACGTTACCTGGGGCTGCCACTACTTCTAACAGGTAACCGAAAGAGGTCATACAGCCCATCTCAGCATCTTTTCCTGATGCTTGAGAGCAGTCCATGTTTCTCTCTGCTTAAATACTCTTTTAAAAACACACTTAAAAAAAAAAACACACTTGAAATGTTGGTGAGGATGTGGAGAAACTGAGACTCTCATGTGTTGCTGGTGAGAATAGAAAAGGGTGCAGCCACTGTGGCAAACAATCGTGCAGCTCCTTAAAAAGTTAAACACAGGATTACCATATGATACTGCGGTTCCATTCCTTAGTATATACCCAAAAGAAATGAAAGTGGGGACTAAACACAATCGCATTATTCACAATAGCCAAAAGGTGGAAAGGACCCAGCTGTTCATCAACAGATGGGTGGATGAAAAGGTGTGGTAGCTACAGAAAAAGGAATAAATTTCTGACACATGCTGCAACATGGATGAACCTTGACAACATGATGCTAAGTGAAATAATCCAGACACAAAAGGACAGACAGTCTGTGACTCCACTTGTATGAGGTACCTAGAATGGGAAAATTTATGAGACAGAAAGTAGAATTTCTAAGATTCATGAGACAGAAAGTAGAGGTTACCAGGGGCTTGAAATAGGGGCAAATAGGGAATTATTATTTATTAGGTATAGTTTTGGGGATGATGAAAAAGTTCTGATAGTGGTGATAGTCATACAATATCATGAATGTACTTAATACCCCCAAAGTAAAAATTGTTAAAATGATAAATTTTATGTTTATATATATTTTACCACAATTTTTTTTTAAAAGGGAAAAAAGCTACACAATGCTTTATTTCTCCAAAATGTTCAACACTGCTTAAGAGCTGGACGTTCCTTTAGGTGCTAGTTTCAGAAGAACTCTGTTGAGGTGGATGGTGAAAGTCTAGTGACTAAGAGAACTCTGGCAAGCTAGCCTAAGAATTTCCAACATGAAGGTAGACCAGATGATGTCAATGAGGTTTGAGGTTTGAAGTAATAGTGGGGTAGGGAAGGAAGGGGACAAAAGGGGAGGAGATTAGAATATATCTTTCTTCTCATGGGGGACAGGGGGAAGGAGAAGGACATAGGTCCTCCCCACTCCCCAGTCACATTTTTCTTGCCAGTGACCATGGGCACATACACAGAATGTGGGTCATGAACAAAGACTGAGCCTGGACTTGAGACCTGACTCCACCACTCACAAACTGTTTCTCTCTGCAGGTCCCTCCACCAGGCTGAGCTCAGTGTCCTGGGCACTAAATGCAGATGCTAGTAGGACCCGTGCCCAGCCAACCACCCCTATAAGTGCTGAATTACATGCAGGAGGCAGGCCCAGGATTCTTATAGTCGACAAGTAACATGGGACTCCAGTACCATTCCAGCGGTCTCCAATCTTTTTGCCACCAAGGACTGGTTTCATGGAAGACAATTTTTCCATGGATGAGGTCAGGGGGATCAGTTCAGTTGCTCAGTTGTATCTGACTCTTTGCGACCCCACGGACTGCAGCACGCCAGGCTTCCCTGTCCTTCACCATCTCCCAGAGCATACTCAAACTTATGTACCTAGAGTCAGTGATGCCATCCAACCATCTCATCCTCTGTCATCCCCTTCTCCTCCAGCCTTCAATCTTTCCCAGCATCGGGGTCTTTTCCAATGAGTCAGTTCTTTGCATCAGGTGGCCAAGGTATTGGAGTTTCAGCTTCAGCATCAGTCCTTCCAATAAACACTCAGGACTGATCTCCTTTAGGATGGACTGGTTGGATCTCCTTGCAGTCCAAGGAAGTCTCCAGAGTCTTCTCCAACACCACAGTTCAAAAGCATCAATTCTTCAGTGTTCAATTTTCTTTATAGTCCAACTCTCACATCCACACATGACCACTGGAAAAACCATAGCTCTGACTAGACAGACCTTTGTTGGCAAAGTAATGTCTCTGCTTTTTAATATGCTGTCCAGGTTGGTCATAATTTTTCTTTGAAGGAGCAAGCGTCTTTTAATTTCATGGCTGCAATCACCATCTGCAGTGATTTTGGAGCCCCGAAAAATAAAGTCTCTCACTGTTTCAATTGTTTCCCCATCTGTTTGCCTGAAGTGATGGGATCAGATACCTTGATCTTAGTTTCCTAAATGTTGAGTTTTAAGCCAACTTTTCCACTCTCCTCTTTCACTTTCTTTTTTTTTAGCTTTTCTCTTTTTTTAAAATTTTATTTTATTTTATTTTTATTTATTTTTTTTATTTTTAAACTTTACAAAATTGTATTAGTTTTGCCAAATATCAAAATGAATCCACCACAGGTATACATGTGTTCCCCATCCTGAACCCTCCTCCCTCCTCCCTCCCCATACCATCCCTCTGGGTCGTCCCAGTGCACTAGCCCCAAGCATCCAGTATCATGCATTGAACCTGGACTGGCAACTCATTTCATACATGATATTTTACATGTTTCAATGCCATTCTCCCAAATCTTCCCACCCTCTCCCTTCTTCTTCGCTTTCTGCTGTAAGGGTGGTGTCATCTGCATATCTGAGGTTATTGATATTTCTCCTGACAATCTTGATTCCAGCATGTGCTTCATCCAGCCTGGCATTTTGCATGATGTACTCTGCATGTAAGTTAAATAAGCAGGGTGATAATATACAGCCTTGACCTACTCCTTTCCCAATTTGGAACCAGTCTGTTGTTCCATGTCTGGTTCTAACTTTTGCTTCTTGACCTGCATACAGATTTCCCATGAGGCAGGTCAGGTGGTCTGGTATTCCCATCTCTTTAAGACTTTTCCATAGTTTGTTGTGATCCACACAGTCAAAGACTTTGATGTCAAAGTTGAGGGGGATGGTTTTGACATAATTCCAACACATTATATTTACTGGGGACTTTACTTCTATTATTATCACATCAGCTACAGTTCAGATTCTTAGGCAACAGATCCCAGAGGTTGGGGCCCCCTGCCATATGTGAGGTCATGAAGGTGGTCTAAGGTGTGATCACCATAATGGTGATCATAGGTGTGATTAAGGTGGGTTAAGGGTGCCTGAGCATAGACCCCCAAAATGGGCTGCACAGCATAAGAGATTTGTCCCTGCTGCTGGCACCAGGAGGGTACTCCAGGGAAGGAATGTCTGAGTCTGGACTGTCTGTCTTCAAGGAGTATACAGGGAGAACACAGACATATAAACAGATAAATTACAATAAAATAATACGGTGAGTGCCAAACTGGAGATGTGATCAAAGTCCTATGGGAATCCAAAGGAAAAATCTCTTTTTGCTTTTCTTTTAGCCTATCTGTCTTTTATTCTTCTGCCATGTATTAAGAAAGTAAGCAAGGACTGAAAATGCCAGAAAGGCAGACTGTAGGAAGGTGCACTAAGCTGGAATTTCTCCTCCTGGGGATGTAACCCAGGGGCTGGCAGCCAACTGACTGAGTTAAAGATTGAAGGTAAACTGAAGGAAGGGGCTTGGGTTGGGAACTAAGAATTCAGAGTGAATTGACAAATGCAAACATAACGGTAGACAGAACAGTCTTTCCAACAGCACCTTAGACATTTATTAGTAAGACAACATTCTGAAAGAAAGGACTCATGAAACTTCAGGATCAAAGGGATCTTAGGGATCACATTGGTCAGGGTTTCTCATCTCAGCACTGTTCACATTTGGGGCTGGATAATTCTTTGCTGTGGGCCTCTCCTTGCACTATAGGATGCTTAGCAGCATCCCTGGCCTCTCTTCACCAGATGTCAGTAGCAACTTCCAACCTTACTCAAGTTGTAACAATCAAAGATGTCTCCAGGGTTTCCCTGGTGGTCCAGTGATTAAGAATCTACCTTGCAATGCAGGGGACATGGGTTTGATCCTGGGTCTGGGAAGATCCCATATGCTGTGAAGCAACAAAGCCCATGCACCACAATTACTGAGCCCACACTCTAGAGCCTGTGAGCTGCAACTTCTGAGCCCAAGTGCTGCAACAACTACTGAAGCCTGCATGCCCTGGAGCCTGTTTTCTGCAACAAGAGAAGCACTGCAACGAGAAGCCCCTGCCCTGCAACTAGAGAGCAGCCCCCGCTCTCTGCAACTAAAGGAGCCACATGCAGCAACAAAGACCCAGCACAGCCCAAAAAAGATGTCTCCAGATATTACCGCATGTATGGGTGTGGGGGTGGGAGCAACCTAGCCCCCCAGTTGAAACCCGCTGGATAGGGAAATGGTCTTTTACCCTGAAAGGACACTGGAATCATGTAGGAGCTTAAAAATCCTCATACCCACCTTGTGCCCCAGATGTACTAGATCTGCAGGTGAGAACAAGGCATTGACATATTTCAAACAGACCTCAAATCTATACCTCCTGTGACTCCAGTGTGCAGCCAGAGTGAGAACCACTAACTCAGGGAGATGGAAAAACTAACAGTTACCAAGTACCTCTAAGATGCTGGGTATTTTACACACATCCCATTTGGGCCTGTTTCTTTATTTAACTTGTGAGGAAATGGAATATCAGAAACATTAACAAACTTGTCCAAAAGCAGCCCAGTCAGATATGGTAGCTCTGCAAAGGGCGCTTTCAGTCCAAGGCTGAACTGAATGGAAGACAAAGTCAAGAACTGGAGATGACAGGGACTTCCCTGGTGGTCCAGTGGTTAAGACTCTGTGCTTCCAATGCAGGGGGTGTGGGCTTGATCCCTGGTTGGGGAGCTAGGTTATCACATACTATGAGGTGTGGCCAAAAAAAAATAAATCAAAAGCTGAGGGTGACACAGGAACAAGAGCAGAGAAACATCACTCGAAGCACTGGATGCCATCTGAGGTGGAGGTTCAGGGAGTAAATACGTGATTCTAAGTTTATCCAGCAAAGAAACCATTTTCTCTTCTTTTTATTAGAGTATAGTTGATTTACAAAGATATGTTAGTTTCAGGTATATAGCAAAGTGATTCAGTTATACACACATACACACACACACACTCATAATAAGAAGCCTCTGGAAAAGGCGTCTTTTCCAGAGCCTTTTCCCCTATAGTGAAAGTGAAAGTTGCTCAGTCGTGTCCGACTCTCTGCAACCCCATGTACTGTAGCCCACCAGGCTCCTCTATCCATGGAATTCTCTAGGCAAGAATACTGGAGTGGGTTGCCATTTCCTTCTCCAGGGGATTTTCCTCACCCAGGGATCGAACCCAGGGCTCCCACACTGCAGGCGGATTCTTTACCATCTGAGCCACCAGGGAAGCCCTTTTCCCTTATAGATTGCTACCAAATACTGACTATAGTTCCCTGCGCTATACAGTAAGTCCCTATTGTTTATGTTATATACAGCAGTGAGTATATGCTTATCCCTTTCTCCCCTTGGTATCCATGTTTGCTTTCTATTGTCTGTGGGCTTAACAGAAATCATTTTCTGATTAGAATGAAAGCATCACAGGGGTGATGTTGAACACACATGTTCACTGATGTTTCTGTTTCTGTTCTGTTGGGAAGAAGGAATTACTCCTAGAGAGACAGCTGACGTGGAGGGCAGAAGGACACTCAACTAGAGCGATTAAGTTAAATCAGGTAGGCTTTTGATGTCTAAGAAGAAAGGTACACAGTTTTACACTTGAGTCAACATAATCCTAGAGGCTTCAGGCAGTGGGTGAAAGAGAAGGCTGTTTTCTATTTAGCTGTTACAAGAAAAAGAAGAGTTTTATTAAGCAGTCATTGATAAATACTGGAACCTTGGGATAAGGAAGGGAAAATATGAATTAAAGGAAAACATGAATTAAGCTCTTGCCATGCCGGATGCTTTATGTTTATTATCCTATTGAATCCTTACATAACTCTAAGAGACAGATAAGGAAAAAGTGGAAACAGTGGCATTTTATTTTCTTGGGCTCCAAAATCATGCAGATGGTAAATGCAGCCATGAAATTGAAAGTCATTTGCTCCTTGGAAGAAAAGCTATGACAAACCTAGACAGCATATTAAAAAGCAGAGACGTCACTTTGGGGACAAAAGTCCATATAGTCAAAGCTGTGGTTTTTCCAGTAGTCATGTATGGATGTGAGAATAGGACCATAAAGAAGGCTGAGCACTGAAAAGTTGATGCTTTCGAACTGTGGTGCTGGAGAAGAACCTTGAGGGTCCCTTGGACAGCAAGGAGATCAAGTCAATCCTAAGGAAAATCAACTCTGAATGTTCACTGGAAGGACTGTTGCTGAAGCAGAAGCTCCAATATTTTGGCCACCTGATGCAAAGAATGGACTCAGTGGAAAAGACCCTGATGCCGGGAAAAATTGAAGGTGGGAGAGGAGTAGAAGCAGACAACAGAGGATGAGATAGTTGGATGGCATTACCAACTCAATGGACATGAGTTTGGGCAAACCCCAGGAGATAGTGAAGGACAGGGAAGCCTGGCATGCTGCAGTCCATGGGATTGCAAAGAGTTGGACACAACTTGGCAACTGAACAACAACAAGAGATAGTGGTTCTGTATCTACTCTCTGTCACTGCTTGTCCATGAGCAAAGTTGCTTCAGTCATGTTCTTTGCAATCCTATGGATTGTAGCCTGCCAGGCTCTTCTGTCCATGGAATTCTCCAGGCAAGAATATTGGAGTAGGTTGCCATGCCTTCCTCCAGGGGATCTTCCCAACCCATGTCTCATGCACTGCAGGCAGATTCTTTACCATCTGAGCCATTAAGGACTCACAATGTATCTATAATAAGCAAATATTCATTAACTTGATAAATATAAGTTGACAAGGTATCCCTTGTGGCATAGACAGTAAAGAATCTGCCTGTAATGCAGGAGACCCAGGTTTGATCCCTAGGTCAGGAAGATCCTTTGGAGGAGGGCATGGCTCTTCTTATGTTCTTGTCTAGAGAATTCCAAGGACAGAGGAGCCTGGTGTGCTACAGTCCATGGGGTTGCAAAGGGATCCTGTACAGTGTCTACAGACACTGTAGAAAAAAACCAAAACACAAAAAAACAAGGGCAAGTTACAATGTAAGTTCTTAAAAGTTACTTAAAGAAAATTCTTACTTTGATAAGAGGTATCCATCAGAATCTTTAGCAAACATCTATTAGACACATTCTCATTGTCAGAAACATGATAAAGAAGTCCTCCATAAGTATGATTATCCCCCAAATTTTTAGAAGTCTAAGTCTCTAAGTGCAACAACATAGGAAAGAAATAGGAGGTAGAGTAATTCAAGGGAAGATAGCATTAATATTATTTATAGATATTATGATTTTCCACCTAGAAAATTCACATTAAATAATTGAAAGACTTTGAAAATTGTGAAGAGTCTAGCAGAGTATACAGGTATAAAATAAATACATAAAATAAACTGATTTAATATGCACTCTCATGACTAATTGGAAATGTAATGGAAATAAAGATCATATCCCATATTAGCAAAAACTATAAAATTGCCTAGGAATAAACCTATAAAGCATAAGCAAAGTCTAGAAAAAGACATTTAAAAAAAGAATATAAAAGGGGCAGATATACTATGTACCTGAATCAAAAAAGTCAATATTGTGAAGACAAATTCTTCTTCAAATTAGTTCATAAGTTTATTGCACTTTCAATTAAAGTCTCAACAGAAGTTTTATAGATTTTGACAAATTGATTTATAAAATGTATGTAGAACAAATGTACAAGAAGACCCAAGAAAATGTAGGAAAACACAAAGTGCTTGGAAGGAGACAGAGAGTTGACCTATAAAAACGTAAAACATATAAAATTACAGCAATGAAAAAGATATGGTAGTACAGCAGGAAGAGACAAATAGATCAACAGACCTGAGCTGAGAATTCACAGGTATATCTACAGGTGTTTTAATTTAATAATGGCAGATGTGTCCTTTCAAATTACTGAGGGCAATTTAAACAGCAGTGTTGGGACCACTGTCTATCTATTTAGAAAAAGACAGACCCCGAACCTCAAACTAAACCTCAAATTAATTCCAGATGGAGTAAACATTTAAATATAAAAAATTAATCTAAAGGTAACAGGAGAAAATATTAGAGAATAGTTTACACAGGTCTTCCTGTGTAAGACAAAATCCACTAGCCATAAAAGATGATTGATCGATTTGGCTAAAAATAGACTAAAATTTTCTCCACAGAATAACTGATATCATGACAACATGCTTACAGCAGAAAGCGAAGAACTGAAGAGCCTCTTGATGAAGGTGAAAGAGGACAGTGAAAAAGCTGGCTTAAATCTCAACATTCAGAAAACTAAGATCATGACCTCTGGTCCCATCACTTCATGGCAAATGGATGAGAAAACAATGGAAACAGTGACAGACTTTATTTTCTTGGGCTCCAAAATCACTGCAGATGATGACTGCAGCCATGAAATTAAAAGATGTTTGCTCCTTGGAAAAAAAGTTATGACCAACCTAGACAGCATATTAAAAAGCAGAGACATTACTTTGCCAACAAAGGTCCGTCTAGTCAGAGCTAGGTTTTTCCAGTAGTCATGTATGGATGTGAGAGTTGGACCATAAAGAAGGCTGAGCGCTGAAGAATTGATGCTTTTGAACTGTGGTGTTGGAGAAGACTCTTGAGAGTCCCTTGGACAGCAAGGAGATCAAACCAGTCAACCCTAAAGGAAATCAGTCCTGAATATTTATTGGAAAGACTGATACTGAAGCTGAAGCTCCAGTACTTTGGCCATCTGATGCGAAGAGCTGACTCATTAGAAAAGACCCTGATGCTGGGAAAGATTGAGGGCAGGAGGAGAAGGGGATGACAGAGGATGAGATGGTTGGATGGTATCACTGAACACCTCAATGGACATGCGTTTGATCGAGCTCCGGGGGATGGTGAAGGACAGGGAAGCCTGGTGTGCTGCAGTCCTAGGGTTGCAAATAGTTGGACAGGACTTAGTGACCGAACAACAACAGCAACTGATACCATACACAGAGTTGAAACACAAGATAAAGACTAATAAACATACATGAAGAGAATGGTTATTACTCGTAACATATATGAATTCTTAAAATCAGCAAGAAAACTACAAACAATTCATAGCCAATCCATCAGAGTACAAATAACAAAAATAGTGGTCAGGGAAATGGAAATTAAAAATCTATACTAAAAATTGATTGTTGTTTGGTCACTAAGTTGTGTCCGACTCTTTGCAACTTCATGGACTGTAGCCCTCCCATACTTTTCTGTTCATGAGATTTCCCAAGCAAGAATACTGGAGTGGGTTGCCACTGCCTTTTCCAGGGGATCTTCCTGACCCAGGGATCGAACCCATGTCTCCTGCATTGGCAGGTGGATTTTTTACCACTGAGTCATCAGGGAAGCCCTAAAAATTAAGTACGTTCATAATATTCAGTGTTGGTAAAGATGTAGAGAAAGGATTCTTTCATGAACTTTTGGTGGGGGTATAACTTAATACAAGTAAATCTGGAGAGAAATATTGCTTTATCTTTCACAGTTTTAAACGCTCATTCTATTTGATCTATAAATTCTATTTCTAGGGGTCTATCCTACAGAAATATTCATGTAATATGAAATGATACATATATTAGGATATCCATGAAAGCATTACATGTTAGAGAAGCTTTCTTCAATTTTCTTCTCCAATAATTGGCTGTTTTCTTCTAAAACATCTTTTTCAGATATTTATCTTAGATTTTCATGCTATGGGGTTTTAAAAGGTGTCCATTGATGTTATTTTCAATTATCCATTGATATTAAAGACAAAAGCAGGGGGAAGGCTGTCTGAGAACTCTGTACACGTTGGCCAAACTTGTTAATAGGCCACGTTCTAGGAGATGGGGCACCGGTCCCTAAGCAGCCCCTCTTCTCATTCCAGAATGAATACTGAGGTCTGGGAGCACCAAGTCTCCTGCCCGTACCCTTTTGGATGCCAGGGTATGCAAAATGTGTGTGCTGGCATGCCTGTTCACATAACAGGGTTTTTCACTATTTCCTTGTTTTGCCACCCCTTTCTCCCCGCCCACCCTTCATTTACTTGCTGTCTCCCAGATTCACAAGAAAATGCAGGTCAGCACCCCGCCCCCCATCACAGTTCCCTCTGCTACCTAGGCTGTGACTTCCTTTGCTCTGTTAGTGAACTCTCTTCCACTAACTTTTGAGACTCTGTTCCAGAAATTTGTTAAAATCATGTAATAAATGCCCCCCGCCCCGCCCCACGACCCATTTTTTGGATGGTTATAGGTTACACCCTCTCTTATTCCTTTACTGTCATTTTGAAAAATCTTGGGAGGAGGGGAAAAAAACTCATGCACTCAGTCTGTCATCTTGAACCACAAATCAAAAGCATTATTTGCAATATTAGAGCTGGAGATAGTCTAAACACCCCTCAGTAGGAAAATTCTGAAATAAATTAGGTTGCATCTATTGTACGGAATGCTCTTCATTAAAAATATAATGAATTAGCTTTATATGCATTGATAAGAAAAGATATCATGGTATAACATTAAAATATGAAGAAGGCATATATAATATCAATTTTAGAAAATATATATTTATTTGCAATTCCACAGAGGTCTGGAGGGTATATACTAAACTGTTAAGAGTGGTCCTTCATCTCCGTCTTTACACTTGAAACCAGTGGATCAAGGGTGAGATTGGCATGAAGAAGGAATTTCATCTTTTTGCCCTATGCCATGTGTATTATTCAAAACTTTTACAATGTATATGAGTAATTATTTGAGGTTAACTGTCATATAAAGCTGACATAGGTGTCATGCAAAGGTGATGTATCACATTATTTACATACTCTAGTCTTTCCCACGTTGAAAGCTGCTCAACTAATAAATTAAACAAAGATGTGCAAGTTACAGATGATCCATGATACTTGACATTTTTTTGCTGACCCCTACTTCCACTGTTTTAAAACTTTTACGAAAACATGCTTAAAAGTAAAGATATTGGCAGTTTATTTTTAAAAGCTTATAAATCTTCAAAAAAATATCCCTTCTAAGGCTCTAAGATAATGTAAGATGTTGGCAGATAGAAGATGTCCTGTAGAATCAATTTTTGCTTGGTATGCTTTTATGTCTGATTTCTTAACTGTTACATAATGACATTAGTAAACTGAGCTGGCTGAACTATGCCAAACTTTGATATTTCAGCTAAAATAATTTCACAACATCTTATTAAGGAAGAGGCAAGTAATATAAAATGTCAATCATTTAAATAAAATTAGACTTAACTTTTTATTTCCAAAGAGCAGGGTTCAGAATAACTCAAGTGGAAAAGGAGACTACATAGCTTACAATAGATACATTGGTTCTAAAGTATTTTTCATGGAAAAAAAAACAAAAAACAAGATCTAGGAATCTGTAATCCACCAGCTAGTTTGTATTTTGGACCATGTGAAAAATTCAAATAAACACTGAAAAGTGGAGCTCTGTAGAACTTCATTGGTTTCCAACCTAAAATAAGACAGATAAATATCCCATCTCCTGAAATCTGTGTGTCATTAAAGGTTATGATTCCTCCAGCTTTGTTCAGAGAAATAGTAAGCATCTTGAGATGCTGAGCTGGCCTGTACTCCCAGCTGCACATGGGCCAGAACCCTTGCAAGTTATGGCAGGAACAGGGCCAGGACGCAGGCTTCAGAATCTGAGTCCAACAGGTCCAGTTCTTGATGACCAAACCAACATTAGCCATAAACTCAGTCAGGTTGAATGCACCATCATTTATGTATCAGCCAAAGTTTTTGATATATAAGACTCTTTCTTCTGTGAAGTTTTTTGGCCACACCATGAGGCATACAGAAGCTTAGTTTTCTGATCAGGGATCAAACCCATACCCCCTGCAACAGGAGCATGATATCTTAATCACTGGACTGCCAGGGAAATCCCTTTTGTGATGTTTTCAATTTTTTTTTAATTGAAATATAGTTGATTTACAACATTATATAAGTTCTAAATGTTCAATAGTGATTCAATATTTTTACGACTATACTCCATATAAGGTTACCATAAAATACTGGCTGTATTCCCCGTGTGTACAATATACCTTTGTTGCTTATTTATTTTATACATAGTAGTTTGTATCTCTTGATCCCTTACCCCATCGTGGCCCTTCCCCTTCCCTCTCTCCACTGGTAATCACTTGTTTTTTTCCCTATAATTGAGGAAAGTAGGGAAAACCACTAGGCCATTCAGGTATGACCTAAATCAAATTCCTTATGATTATACAGTGGAAGTGACAAATAAATTCAAGAGATTAGATCTGATAGACAGAGTGCCTGAAGAACTATGGACAGAGGTTCGTAACATTATATAGGAGGTGGTGATCAAAACCATCCCCAAGAAAAAGAGATGAAAAAAGGCAAAATGGTTATCTGAGAAGGCCTTACAATTAGCTGAGAAAAGAAAAGAAGCAAAAGGCAAAGGAGAAAAGCAAAGATATATCCATCTGAATGCAGAGTTCCAAAAAACAGCAAGGAGAGATAAGAAAGCCTTCTTAAGTGAACAGTGCAAAGAAATAGAGAAAAACAAAAGAATGGGAAAGACTAGAGATCTCCTCAAGAAAACTAGAGATACCAAGGGAACATTTCAAGCAAAGATGGGCACAATAAAGGACAGAAATGGTTTGGATCTAACAGAAGCAGAAGATATTAAAAAGAGGTGGCAAGAATACACGGAAGAACTATACAAGTCTACGGCCATACCACCCTGAACATGCCCGATCTCGTCTGAACTATACAAAAAAGATCTTCATGACCCAGATAACCACGATGGTGTGATCACTCACCTAGAGCCAGACATCCTGGAATGTGAAGTCAGGTGGGCCTTAGGAAGCATCCCTACAAACAAGGTAGTGGAGGTGATGGAATTCCAGCTGAGCTATTTCAAATCCTAAAAGATGATGCTTTGCAAGTGCTGCACTCAATATGCCAGCAAATTTGGAAAACTCAGCAGTGGCCACAGGACTGGAAAAGGTCAATTTCATTGCAATCCCAAAGAAAGGCAATGCCAAAGAATGTTCAAACGACTGCACAATTGCACTCATTTCACAAGCCAGCAAGGTAATGTTCAAAATCCTTCAAGCTAGGCTTTAACAATACATGAGCCAAGAAATTCCAGATGCACAAGCTGTATTTTTCTAAATACAGGAACCAGAGATCAAATTGCCAGCATCATTGGATCACAGAAAAAGCAAGGGAATTCCAGAAAAACATGTACTTCTGCTTCACTGACTACACTAAAGCCTTTGCCTGTGTGGACCAAACGAGCTGTGGAAAATTCTTAAAGAGATGGGAATACCAGATCACCTTACTTGCCTCCTGAGAAACTTGTATGCAGGTCAATAAGCAACAGTTAGAACCAGACATGGTTCAACAGACTGGAACAATGGACTGGTTCAAAAATTGGGAATGGAGTATGTCAAAGCTTTATATTGTCACCCTGCTTATTTAACTTATATGCAGAGTACATCATGTGAAATGCCAGGCTGGATGAAGCTCAAACTGGAATCAAGACTGCCAGGAGAAATATCAATAAGCTCAGATATGAAGATGACACCACACTAATGGCAGAAAGTGACGAGGAACTAAAGAGGCCATCTCTTGATGAAAGTGAAAGAGGAGAGTGAAAAAGCTGGCTTAAAACTCGACATTTAAAAAACAAAGATCATGGGATTCGGTCCCATCACTTCATGGCAAATACATGGGGGAAAATACGGGAAAGAATGACAGACTTTGTTTTCTTGGGCTCCAAAATCACTGCGGATGGTGACTGTAGCCATGAAATTAAAAGATGCTTGTCCTTAGAAGAAAAGCTATGACAAACCTTGACAGCATATTAAAAAGCAGAGACATCACTTTGCCAACAAAGGTCTGTCTAGTCAAAGCTATGGTTTTTCCAGTAGTCATGTACAGATGTGAACTGGACCATAAAGAAGGCTGAGCACCGAAGAATTGATGCTTTCAAATTGTGGTGCTGGAAAAGATGTTGAGAGTCCCTTGGACAGCAAGGAGATCAAACCAGTCAATCCTAAAGGCAACCAACCCTCAATAATCACTGGAAGGACTGATGCTGAAGCTGAAGCTCTAATTCTTTGGCTACCTGATGTGAAGAGCTGACTCACTGGAAAAGACTCTGATGCTGGGAAAAATTGAAGACAGGAAGAGAAGGGCACGACAAAGGATGAGATGGTTGGATGGCATCACTGATTCAATGGACATGAGTCTAAACAAACTCTAGGAGATATTGAAGGACAGGGAAGCCTGGCTTGCCGCAGTCCACGGGGTCACAAAGAGTCGGACACTACTTAGCAGCTAAACAACAACAACAACAAAATCTATAACAAAGGAGACAAGAATATACAATGGTGGAAAAGACAGTCTCTTCAAAAAGACAACTGTGTAAAAGAATGAAACGAGAATATTTTCTCACACCATATGCAAAAGTAAACTCAAAATGGATTAAAGACCTTTAAGACCGGGAACCATAAAACTCCTAAAAGAAAACATAGGCAGAACACTTTCACTCAAATGCTAGTAATATTTTTTGAATCTGTCTCCTAAGGCAAAAGAAACAAAAACAATAATAAACAAATGGGACCTAATTAAACATAAAAGCTTTTGCACAGCAAAGAAAACCATCAAGGAAACAAAAAGACAACCGATTAAAAATATTTGCAAATGATATGATCAATAAAGGATTAATATCCAAAGTATATTACTAGCTCATACAACTCAATATTAAGAAAACCAAAAGACCTGATTGAAAAATAGGCAGAAGACCTGAATAGACATTTCTCCAAAGTTTTTGAGTTTTAAATTTCACCTTTCACATCGCAATTCAATAACTGTAACTTCATCTTTTGTGAAGCAAGCAAAGTAAAGAATGTCCAGTTTTAAAAGTCAGAAGACCATACATGGAAAAACACTTGACGACTAAAGTACTATACATAAAGTACAATTACTATTATTAACTCAGCAAACAGCTTAGAATAAGTCATTTAAATATTGTGGGTTTTCAAAAACGCTTTGAAAACGAGGTGATTAAACCATCTTCTTCAGCACTAATAATGCAAGTCCTTCTGTTTTCATGGAAATCTAGTTTCTATCTCTATCAAGTTTGGAGAGTCAGTCATTTAAAAAATTCCAAGTATTTCACATGGCATGTCTGATTTTTATTACAAATAACTACAGGCTATTCAGGAAAACAATAGGGCAACTAAAAAAAGCTTGTTAAAGTTGTGCAATTTTTAAAAGCATCTGATCTATTCCTTTCCTCTAAGTTGCCTCCTCTGCAGAACAAATGTATGCAGACGCCTACTCAATTTTGTGCATCAAGTCAAATTTTTGTACAAAATACAGTTTACACAGGTAGAAGTCACCAAAAAAAACAAAACAAAACATCATTACTCGGAAAATTGTGGAGAACCTTACCATATAACTCTTTGAAAGATGTTTCAAGGTTTGAAAATGTGAATTGTGAAATATAATCTTTGAAAAATTCAAAAATAGCTAGACAGACCTGTGCTCTAATAGCTTACACATAATCTCAAACAATTGCATGCAATTTAACTTTTAAAACATACAGATTTCACAGAACAGGAAATTTAGTAGAATAAGTGGAATAGATTACGAGAACACCTGTGGTGAGAAAAAGACCATTCCATCCATTGTGCATTTTAAAAGAATTAATTTTACGGAAGGCAAATTAAATCTCAATAAAAAGGAAAGAAGAAAACAAAAGAGCCTCTTGAGTGATGCAGCTATGTACTAAGTGATGCTTAAGTGCCATAAACACAGCCCCTGTTACCACCTCTGGAAACTTCTTTCACTCCCATCTGCCCTTCTGTCTCTACTCTCCCACTCTGCCCATGTGGCATCATGTAACACTGCCATGGGCTGGATTTCTCACATACCCCACTGATCACTGGCTGTAGGAAGCTGTACTTGATTTTCTGAATCACTCTTCCACTGATTCTGGGTACTCACATCCTCCTCTGCCTCCTCTTCATCTTTTTTAGGGAATTACTGTGGCTCAGTTGGCAAAGAATCCACCTGCAATGCAGGAGACCTGGGTTTGATTCCTGGGTCAGGAAGATCTCCTGGAGAAGGGATAGGCTACCCACTCGAGTATTCTTGGGCTTCTCTTGTGGCTCAGCTGGTGAAGAATCCACATGCAATGCGGGAGACCTGGGTTCGATCCCTGGGTTGGGAAGATCCCTTAGAGAAGGAAAAGGCCACTCACTCCAGTATTCTGGCCTGGAGAATTCCATAGACTGTAAGGTCCATGGGGTTGCAGAGAGTCGGAGACGACTGAGCGACTTTCACTTTCACAGAATTTGTTTCCATGAAGCTTGGACATACTGACAAGCTCTCTGAGACAAAATAGACTGAACATTTGTCAACTGCTAACAAGTCCCAGGGGCTCTGTGGGGTCCTGAATATTTGTTATCCTATGGCTTCTCATGAATACTTATAAGAGCAAGATTCTAGATGAAAACACTGGGACTCTGAGAGTAGCTTCCATTCAGACAGCTGGTGGATATTCTCCCAGGTTAACTATTTTAACTTCAGAAGGCACAGCTTAAAAACCACATACTGGTTAGAACTAATTTGATTCAGGGAAAGCACTAAAAACTACACAAAGTTCACAAAAAGTGGCATTGTTTGTTGGTGCATTTGAACACAATCACACTTAAAATAACCCCTTGAAGAACGTTTTCCATTCTAGGAACAGAATATTTATGAAGATTTGTTCTTTTAATAGTATGAAAGAAAGGAGACAAAAAGACTATTTTTTTTTTTGCAAATGAAAATAATGCAACAAACTGCTCACGGGGGAACCTAGGCTTATTGCTACTTTGGTGGCTTCTGGGTTTGCCAGAGCAAATGTAACAGTTTTTCCACTTTAATTGGATTTATTTCCGAGTCCCATTTGCCATGCTTTCCTCCTCCCACCAATAAAACCAAAGGAAGCTAATTTTAGATGCATTTGCCCGGGTGGAGAAGGACAAGCTGCAGTATCTGGAGGTCTCAGGTTTGGAGTTATCTTCTGGGGTGATCGTGGTATTTGAAATTTGTAAAATTCATGCTCTCTCAGTTGCTGCAGCCAGTGACTACTGCCTGGTGAACCAAAACTGCTCATGGGTATTATTACTTGGTAGATGCTTGGAGACAGACTGCCTGGATTCGAATCCCCACTCCACCTCTTCCTTGCTGAGACTTTGTCAAATTACATAAGTGTCCTGTGCCTGTCTTCTTGTGTATGAAATGGGGATGGGAATAGCTCCTATCCTCCGGGGCTTTGAGAGGGTTCAACGAATTAATACCTGTAAAGCACCCAGAATGTCTGGCAAATAGTCTGTGCTATTTAAATTCCTGTTACACAACTAATTAAAGAATAAAAAAGTATATTGCAAAATTGCTTTCCTTATGCTATTTGGTTAACTGATTAGTCCATATTTACATGAATTAGAATTGCTAAAAATTAACTTGCAGGACCTGATTTGCTTAGCATAAAATCAGCCAGAAACCCAGAAGGAAGACTCAACAAATATCTCCATTTGTGGGAAGATGGGTTAAAAATGGTCTCCCAATATTGATGGTATTGCCCCAAATGATCGTTAAGAGGTTCTACAGCTGTCGTGAAGACGCACACATACTGTTGACCCAGCCTGATGAAGCACAAAGAAGAGGAAAATGGCCTTTGCCTTAGATCCCTGCAGAGTGAGAGTCTGGACAGGACGATCGACTGCCCGGTCCCCCTGAAATTCCAACAGAAAAAGACGGGCGGATCTCTGGGCTTTTCAAAGATCTTCCCTCCTTTCAGAGAAACAAAGCAGACTGTTCTCAATTTCACAACATGATTTCTCTTGGAAGGAACAAAGGCTGGTTTAAACATCTCCTTCCAAGAAAGACCTTCTTACTTCCTCCGTCTCATTTCAAGGGGACACAGGTGGTGCTTTGGCATTCTCCAGGGACACCTTCTACGTGTCCACGGACCTCTGGACACTGCGTTTTACCATCCTGGAAGGAATGAAGCATCTGAGAACAACAGATGGTTTCCTCTGGGAAAAAGCCAAGCTTACCCAAATAGTTGTTGCTCTTGTGCATCTCGGTGATGTTGATTTTTGTGGCTCCTTGGGGAATCTCCACAACTCGGTGGTAGCCCAGGCTGGTGAGGGCATGCTTAAACACACCCGACACAACCTGGCAGCCTGTGTTATCGCCTCCGCACACCCCGCATTTGTCCACAACTTTGTCGGAGCCTAGGTAGTCATCACAGCCAATGCTCTGCAAAGAGGTGGAAAACAAGAGACTCTTGTAGCATATGTCAGGAGAGTCCCAGGGATGAAGGGCACAGGGGACCACTGAGGATCTATTGGTGGGTCTTGAACTGACAGTGTTCTTGCCCCCATCCAGCTCCTGGAGATGAGCAAGTTCCTCCTGCCTTTGACTCAAAAGAATTTTACTGAGCACCTACTCTGGGCAAAGAACTTCTTTTCTAGGTATGTGCGAAATGTACATTGTAGCGGCGAGGTGGGGGTCACAGAGAGTAAACTGAAAGTGTTCGTCGCTCAGTCAATCCAACTCTTTGCGACCCCATGGACTATATCCCACCAGGCTCCTCTGTCCATGGGACTCTCCAGGCAAGAATACTGGAGTGGGTTGCCATTTCCTTCTCTAGGGGAGCTTTCCAACTCAGGGATCAAACTCGAGTCTCCTGCATTGCAGGCAAATTCTTTACAGTCTGAGCCACTGTAGTAAACAAGTAAGTAAAACAAGCACATCTGGTGGTAGTAAATGATCAAAAGTAACACAGGGAAAATGAACAAGGAGGATGTGGGGGTTGGACATTTATTTACACAGGTTAGACACTGAAGTTGTCCAGGAAACCCATCCCACATTGGAAGATTTGGGGACCACGATAAGCACTGCACCTAAAACTGGGTTCTGTCCCCACATCTTCTGTTCTAAATGACAGACAATAGAAACACTTAGCCAAGAACCCCCCAAAAGTAGTATTCTCAGGCCCTGTTTCTTAGGAAATTAAATCAAATTGGTTAAGATCTGGATCCCCGCTGGTCTCTGAGTCTCTGAAACATGGAGCAGTAGGACTTCTGATTGGCTCTTCCAAAGCATTTTCCCCAGAGCAGAAAGGTACAGGAAAGCAAGTGACAGAAACATCAGTAAACAGGATGATATGCATCTAAGTAACAGGATACTGTCTGTAGAGGCAGTCTCCCATCCGGTTTTAAAGGAAATCTGACCTTCTTGCATTTCCTACCGTGAAGAGTCTTCCCATTATTCATCTCAAGATCTTCTTGCTTTATCTTTCCCCTCCCTATTCATGTATCTCTTAGGGCAATTAAACCTTAGGACAGAATGGGATGATTTTCACAGAATCCTTTCCACCACTGATTCCATAGGGCTCACATTCATGTATCCTGAATTTAAAGTCAGGATATGTGGTCTGCACAGAGAAGTTTCTGTCACAGTTCTGCAGGCAGACAGAAGTGAGCTGACCTGCAGTTTGGACAATGAAATATTGGAATGACAGTATTTATTTCACTGGGTTCAGGGGATAGGAAATGATACTTGAAATTAGAATGGTACTCTACAACTTGAGAGACATTTGCTGAATCACAGGGTTGTGATGGTTCTGGAATTCTAAGAGCAGTCATCAAACCCCACCGCAGGGGCAAAGTGGTCAGCAAACAATTCAAAGTCCACCTTGGATTTTGTTAAACAATCTGTTCATGTGGGTCCTACAGGTCCAATCTTATAGACAGAGGCAAATCAAAAGGTGTTCATTCTCCCCCAGCCCAATGCCTGCTTCGTGTTTTGACTGACATCTCTCTGCAGGCACTGTACATCAGCATTATTACTTCCATATTCCTGCATGCACATTAGTCCATCAACGATAACTGGTCTTTCTTCACAAATAGCTTCTCTGTAAAACATTATTTCTGACAATAGCAGAACATCATCTCAGTATGTTCCTACACATCCCATTAACCTTTCAAAATGCCATGTTTCCTATGTATTTCTCCTCCCTCAAATAGTTCTTGCTCTCACCCCACGCACATTGTAGCAGAAAAATAAGGAAAATGCTTTCCGTGCATGGTTTCTACCCTGCACCCCTGCTCTGGGTTCTCCTTTGCTTTTAAATAAGCAAACAAACAAACAAAAACCCACAATCAGAAAAAGTTTGGGAAAGTAGATCCCACTTTGCTAAAGAAAGATGCTAACTGAATGAAGGAGATGCCTCTGATGGTCACTGATGGGGAGATGAACAGAGAAGCTGGCAGCACTCACTCCCTGCCCTAGCAATATCTAACTCTCCTCCCTTCCCCCAACCGTGATCCATTCTTGCTACCCCTGGACTCAACTTCTCCCAGATGGAGCTCATTCTCTTGGGGTACTCCAGGTAAATTAAAGAATGGGTACCAAGACACAGAAGTAGGAAAAAAACACTGAGGAATCAGGAAACGTGCTCATAGACAGACATGGTTGAAGTGTAGGTTTGCTAGGAGGGATCAAAGGATGCTGGAGAATTCAGCTCAGTTTCTTAAGGATCTTTTTTGCCAGGGTGAAGAATCGGAATTTTATTCTATTGTATCAACAACTACTGGGTGTCTGAAGAAGGTGAGGGCCACCCTCAGATTTTGTTCAGACGATAACCTCGGCTGTAGCTAGGAGTGGGTCTTAGAGTGGGGAGAAGAGGCAGTCTAGTGAGTTCTTCTCTTGTCAATGGGGTGTATGGGCTATTTCAGGAAAGAACGAGAGCTTTCGAAGATGGGGGCTGACATTGCGTGACTCCTCAGCCTCCAGCCCAGTTAGAGTGGGACAAACACAAAGAAATTATACAGCCGTAGATTGCTTCAGACAACCCAGACACAGACAAAAAAGCATTCTATCTTGTAAATCAGACACGATATTAAAATGTTCTGCACAGTGCAATGGATCCCCCACCAGATTTCCTATACAGCACAGACACTCCTGATAAATCTAGATGTGGAGAGGGAGGGCTACAGCAGTTTTTCCTGGTCTGGGGGTTGCCTTCAGAGAAGCATGTGGTGGCACAAGAGATGGCAAGAACTGAAGATAACATCCTGCCTTCCCAGAACCCATCTCTGGACTCTGAGCGCCCAGGGTTTACTCCTTAAAAAGAGAAGTCAGAAGGGGTGTGTGTGTGTGTGTGTGTGTGTGTGAACCTTCTTTGAGGAGTGTCAGGGGGCTAACAGAGCACACTTCTAGGGTTCTAGTGGCCACCCAGGGCCTCTGAAAGACTGGATTGCCATGGAGGTGTTAAATGTCTTATATGCAGGTCACAAAACAGGAAGGACAATCCCATAACATGAACTGGGTGGAGGACATGCTTTTAAGATTTTTATTTTTAACACTGTGATCACTGGCAAATTACCTATCTGACAATTGTCCCTTCTCCTGCATAGGGCTATGATGAGTATCTGATGATATAAAGAGAGAAAATTTGAACTTGGAGTCCAGGCAGGGCATAGCTAAGGAAGTGACCTTTGGGCTAGAATCTGAAAAGCAAGAAGGATCATTTATGGCAAGATCAAAACATGTAAACACCCATTTTATCACTGATGTTGTTGAGTGACTGCACCAGGCAGGCCATCTGGGAAATGCCAGGCTGAATCTGACACAGGTCCTGCCTATGGGAATTTGACTGTAACTGGGGGGATAAGACACACATGCAGAAAATGACATGCTAATAGGCAATGAGGAGTCCCTGCATCCTCTGTGTCATGCTGAGTCAGATCAACTCTCTTTTAGAAAGCTGATAATTACCAATGGGGCAGATAAGTCTGGAGAATGTGGCAATATCCCAGTCCGAACTAGGGAAATAGTGATGGCAAGAAGAGGATTTCAGAGATGCTTAGGAAGCAAAATGGACAGGGCTTTGTGAGGAGGAAGGGAGCTCCATTTGTCGCCCTCCTCTTCTTCTTCCCCCTCCTCCTCAGTCTTGTCATACCTAACATTTACAGTCTTTGTCATTTTCCAGGTCCTCTGAATATACAGTTTTCTCATTTACTCTTAAAAGCAATCTATACTATTGCTGAAAAACTAGGAAAATAGGACTTAAGAGACAGATTAGGTGACTGACTCAAGGCCATTCTGCTAATAAGTGGTGGGGCTGGATCTGAAGCCAGAGCCCATGCTTATAACTATTATGCAAAAACTGTCCCCCTCCAAAGGATCAGAGGTCACACTGAGGGTTAGAGCATTATTGAAGGAGTGGATGGTGGCAGTGACCCAGATGTAGAGGAGGAAGTTCAAGGCAGTGTTACTACAGCAACAGTGAGAGCTTGGTCCAGGAGTGACTCTGGTGTTCTCCTCTTTCAACATTATGGAGTATCAAACACATCATGTATCTCTCACACACAGACTATTTTAATACTATACACACAGTAAGTGAATAAATATTCTGGCCCATCTTCCTATCACATTACCTTCTTATTGTTTTAACTTTTCATTTAAGACTCACAAAAAGCTATAAAAAGAGTACAGAGCATTTCAGTGACCCCATCACCCAGCCTCCCTTGAGAACAATATCTCACATTGTCAAAACCATGTATATCATGCATATCAGTATATTAACTCAATAATAAACTTCATTTGGATTTTGGCATTTTTTAACCTGCACTTTTTTTTGGTGTATGTCTACAAAAGTTTATCACATGTCTGGACTTGTGTGCTGTGTTACTTTCTTTAAAGCATCTAGTATTCTCCTCCAAAACATGGCTGGGTAAATTGATAAGGGGAGCTGACGTCATTTACCAGGAAAAGCAGTTCGGCATGATAGAAAGAATATTGTACTGGGAATCAGGCAACCTGAAGCACAGTCCTGGCTCAGTCCCTAACTTACATGTGATGCTGGTTGGGTTGCTTCTCTCTGGGCTTGGTGCTGAACATTTCTATCATCATCCAGACCTACACGGGACATTGCTCAAAAATGAATCTGAAGTGAATTCTGGTTTTGCATATCAGAAGTCTGGTCAACTGGTCTCTGATGGGCATGACTTAATAGCGCTGGTTTATGCCTCTAATGGGCTTTCCTGGTGACTTAGAGATAATCTGCCTGCCAATGCAGGAGATGAGGGTCTGATCCCTGGGTTGGGAAGATCCCCTGGGGAAGGAAATGGCAACCCACTCTAGTATTCATGCCTGGGAAATCCCAAGACAGAGAAGACTGGCAGCTATAGTGCATGGGGGTCACAAAAGAGCAACTGAGCGACCGAACACAACAACACGTCTCTAAACTCTTCAGAGGCACCACCCAAGAGGCAACACTGGAGGCTGCTAGAGCTAGGTCTTGTGCTGCATCTCCAACTTAGGGGTGTGCCTCATTGGACGCGTCAATTAGCCATTCTGAGCCTCAGTTTATCTGTGACTGTGGTGGCACCTTCTAGCACAGTTGTGAAAATTGAATGAAGTAAACACAGAAGGCATTTAGCAGGATGCTGTGATAGGGTGGCTTCTCAGAAAACACTGGGTTTATCATTTTCTTTACAGACTTGGTTTTATCTGGAATCCATCCATTTTCAAGTAAATCCCATCACATATAAGTGCTCAGACTCACTCCTATTTCTATAGCACTTTCTATTACTTCTCAGTTGTAGATATTCTCTTCTTCATTTGGAGAAATTCAGAGAAGTCTGAAGAGCTAAGAAAAGGCCAAGTTCACCAAAAATGTAAGGCACCTTATGTGGTTCCTTTGCATCCTTACTGCTCAAACAGTACCAAGTGAAAATGGTCAGAACAAGCATCTGGTCTTTGGTCTACCTTTATTTCATCTCTTTCTTTTTTTCTGCTCGTCACGTACTGTCATTCAAAAGAGATATTTCTTGTTGTTACAAAGGTGATTGGACAGCCATCAGATATCCTTTTACTCTTCCAGTGATTTTTGCAACATGTTGTAGGAAAATTTTACATGTTGCAAGCCATCACAGGAGAAATTGCTCAAGAATTGCCCCCAGTTGTGTGCCAAAATTAACCTAAATGAAATTTCCTGTGGGAAATGAGCAATCTGGATGACATATTTGGTGGTGAATTTCACAGGGAGGAGGCCTCTGTATATCATGGCAGGGTAGGCTGGTGCCAGGCGTGCAGATACTGGAGCTTCGGACTCCCTAATGGGAAGCAGATGTTTCTCTGTGTGCTCAGTAAACATACCAGATAGGGTAACCTCCACCGGTTGGCCAGATGACACCAACAGGTAAAACGAAGTGCCTTAATAACCATGCTGTCACAACAGTGTGGGAGAGCAGTATTATTAAAATGACTAGTCGTTAACACCAATGTACTTATATTTATGCTGAACTAATTTGTGGAAATATATATGGATTCCAAAACTTCTATTCACAACATCCTGTTGAAAGAAATTATTGGGCTTATGATAAATATCTCCTTTTTTTTTACAGTCAGGAATGTAGATC
>NW_011494606.1:454615-462555 GCF_000754665.1 Bison bison bison
ACCACCTTCCTGGAAAGCTGTTTAGCAAAAAATACTGTTTGACCCAGGAATTCTTCTTCTTCTTTTGTTTTGCTTTAAAATTTTATTTATTTATTTTTGGCTGTGCTGGTTCTTTGTTGCTTTTCTAGCTGTGGTGTGTGGGCTTCTCATTGCAGTGGCTTTTCTTTTTGCGGAGCACGGGCTCTAGGGCGCTGCAGGCTCCAGTAGCTGCGACTCCTGGGCTCCAGAGCACAGGCTCAGTAGTTGTGGCCCACAGGCTTCGTTGCTCCTCGGCCTGTAGGATCTTCCTGGATTAGGGATCGAACTCATGTCTCCTGCATTGGCAGGTGGGATTCTTTACCACTGAGCCACCATGGAAGCCTCCAGGAATTCTTCTTCTAGGAATTTACACTAAGGAAATTATAAGAGGCCAACAATTTATGTATGAAGGATCTTATTACCATATTATTATTAATTAAAAAATGGAAACATCTTAAATGTACAACATAGGGAAATAGCTACACAATAAACAAAAATTATCTGAGAAATACTGGATGGATCTTTTCCCAGTTGTTTTCTCATTAAAATCTTCCAGTGCTTGTGCCTACATGATGGACTCTCAATACAGTTCAGTAAACGTTTTCTGGGAACCCATACTATGTGCTAATACAGGGCTAGGCAGGAGACACGAAGGTAAAACCAACCTGGTTCCTACTAAAAACTTATAGTTCAAATCAGGGGTCTGCAAACTACCGCCCACTGGCCAAATCTGGCCACCACCTGTTTTTTACAAATAAAGATTTATTGGAACACAAACATGCCCATTAGTTATTGTGGGGACTGCTTTTGTGTTACAGCAGCTGGGTTGAGTGGTTGAGACAGAGATAGTGAAGTGGAGCAAGACCCTATGGTCCTTGTCCTCATGTCCTCAGCTTAACTTTCATCTATGGAAAACTTAAGCCAAAGACGAAGTTTAATCAGAGAAGTGAGAAAATGTGGAAACAAAGGAAAACAGTGAATGGGAAATAATAACTTCCTAGTTGTTTAGCATAGTAAGGACTTCTAGTTCCTTCTCAAGGGTGATAGATAATATTCTGAGCCATATCCTGTGAGCTGTCTTATAGATACTAAAACCCTCCTCAGGTGAAAGAAGCTAACTACATGATGACCAGACTGTAGCTGTGAAATAAGCTGTCACAGTTCCAAGAGCCGGCCTCAAGAAATGGAAACAAACCGACCCTGGAACTGAAGATGAACTATACTTAACCTAGATGATGCTGGTCAGACCACTGATGACCAATTTCAAGACGACTGTCAGAACTGATTGTGGTATTTCTGCATGTAGCCCCCTCCCCTCCCTCAACCTCTTGCCCACTGATTGTCAGTGTGGGGCAAACAACCTCTGGACAGGCATCTGCCCTCCCACCCCTGGCTGTCGGCATCCCAAACAAAGAAAACTCTCCTTTCCACCAACCTGGCCTCTTTAATAGCTTTTGAGCAGCGAGCAGCTGGACCCTACTTTTAGATACAATAGTATGGCCCACAAAGCCTAAAATATTTGTTTAGGAGAAGGCAATGGCACCTCACTCCAGTACTGTTGCCTGGAGGATCCCATGGATGGAGGAGCCTGGTAAGCTGCAGTCCATGGGGTTGCTAAGAGTCGGACACGACTGAGTGACTTCACTTTCACTTTTCACTTTCATGCATTGGAGAAGGAAATGGCAACCCACTCCAGTATTCTTGCCTGGAGAATCCCAGGGATGGGGGAGCCTGGTGGGCTGCCGTCTACGGGGTCACACAGAGTCGGACACGACTGAAGCGACTTAGCAGCAGCAGCAGCATATTAAAAAAAAAAAGCCAACCCCTGGTCTAAATCAAAAGGCAGACACGATGCCATCTTTCAATATGGTGTGTAAATGTTCAGAAGGAAGCATGCAGAGCCCTGCACAAAGACGGAAGCTGAACTTGATGGCTCCAGTCTGCCCCTGACGGCCCTCATCCTGTATCACACACCGCTCACTTGATTTGTCTCAATGTATCTCAACTGTAAGATACAAGGTCAAGAGTTACCTTCCACCTCAGTCATTTTCTTTTTCCCCCTTAAGCAGAAAATGCATACTTTTCAAACAAAACCTCATGCAGAAATAGAGAACTTTCAATACGTAAACTGAGAAAAGCAGAATTGTTCTGTTGAAGAGGGGCTGGAAGGGTTTGGAAGCCCCATGTCTTGGCATCCTGCCAGCTCTTCCTCCTTGTAGCCAGGGTTTCTCAACAGCAGCTCTAGTGCCATTTTGGCCCAAATAGTTCTTGGTTGTGGGAACTGTCTTCTGTGCTGTGGGATGGTTAGCAGCAGCCCTGGTTTCTATCTACTGGATGCCAGTAGCCACCCCCGGCCTCAGTATGACGAACAAAAATATCTGCATAGGCGTGCGAACATGGGCGCTCAGCTGTGTCCAACTCTTTACAACCCCATAGACAGTAGCCTGTCATGCTCCTCAGTCCATGGAATTTTCCAAGCAAGAATACTCCTTGTCCAGGGGATCTTCCCAACTCAGGGATTGAACCTGTGTTTCTTGCATTGGCAGGTGGGTTCTTTACCACCTAAGCTACTGGGGTAGGCATTGTCAAATGTCCCCTAGGGAACACAACCACTCCTGGTTGAGAAGCACTGCTCTAGTTTATTCCACAGTTCATGGGAGACCTAAAAGCACAGGTACCCCAGAAAAAAGCTTTAAAACAGTGGCAATTTCATAGAAGTGCAAAACAGTTATCTGTAAATGTCAGAAGCTAATGAGCAAAGAATACGTAATTATCCAGTCTTAAAAAACACTTCTCCATTGCCATCAAGCTGCCTTCTAGAGCCCTTGATGCTTGCCTTTTGGCGTAACTTCAATACGAGCACATAGGTACTGGAACGAGCACAGTGCCTGGCATACAGGAGCTGCATAGTAAGTGTCTGTTGAATGAGGGAGCAGTTTGGTTGAGGAACCAAGAGAATAAAGTTATAGGAACCAATTTGCTTCTTCAACTGAATCATCTTGAAGTTTCTTCTGGTGCTAAACTGTTTCTGGGGGAAAAAGGGGTACAGTCCTGATGTGAAAAAATCCTGCCATGACTAAAGGAGAAATTTGCTTCATGTAGACAAAATTAAATTGGAAACAAGAATCAATGGGAACCAAACTAACAATGTCATTCATTGGAAGGGAAGAAACGGCACATGGGATAAAAGGTATTCTGGCTTCCTTAATGAAGGCAATTGTGAAACTGGCAATCTGGCTTTAATCAAGTTTTGGCTGTCCCTTTTCAGTACTTCATCTCATTTCATTAGTGAATAGCACCTTACCAAGTGACTCAATTGGAAGAAAATGTTGGCACCCTCCTAGGATAAAATTGGGTGAGAATCAACTACACCAATGTTTATAAATCTGAAGGATGGGATCCTGAGAGGGAACATTTGATATGCAGTGAGAAAATTACCAACCCTTCTCCTCCTAGGGTCATCTTTCCCTGGAGACTGGGGATATTTCAAACTTTAAATTTCAATTCCTCACTTTCATGATCTTCCTCCCTATTGGACTGAAATGAGGGGGCATGAATGCATTATAAGGACAACTTCTCTATCATATTAACAAAAGTAAGGTGCCCATATTTTTTTTAACAGAATAGGAGAAACCTCCGAACTTTACTTTTAAAATGTAAGACTGACTGGTAACTTCTCTGTTTAAAGAGAATTCTGTTTAATAGGGAACTCTGCTCAATGTTATGTGGCAGCCTGGATGGGAGGGGAGTCACTCCACTGTGCATTTGAAACTATCACAGCATCATTAATTGGCGATACTCCAATATAAAATAAAAAGTTAAAAAAAGAATTCTGTTTAAAATATCTGGTCAGATTGTATCTTAACTCTATAGGGCTGCCAAGGGGTCAGGACCAGGAAGTTTCTTGCAGAAGGGAGCAGAGAGACGGTGTCTATACTTTAAAGGGTGATGTTCTGGAGGCCAGATCACCTGTGAGTCAGTAGTGAGTTGGGCAGATGAACTATGCTCCAGCATAGAGGTTGCTTGCACACTGGCCCAGTTCCCATGGCCTCCTGGGCACAGACAGCCCACACCCACAGGTGTAGGCCCAACCAGAAGGACCTGGGAGGATCCCGGTCCCTTCCAGGGACCAGAAGGCAACGAGGGAGGCTCATGCTTGTCCTTGTCATTTCCCATAATTCACAGTCTATCTCTAGACCTGCCTGTTTGCATTTTCCTCCACAAGATGGCACCTATAAGCCTTGGTAAAAGGGTACTCACATAAGCAGTAGTTTACGGACAAGAAACAACGGTTAAACATTAAAAGGACTGGTAGTCTAGGAGCACAAGAAGAGTAGATTCAGAAATTCAGGGTGACTGCATATTTCTTGGCCCTTACGTGCAAGTTTCTGCCATGCTGTTAAGATGTGATGTTCACTTGTCAAAATGTTTTTGTGGAGCATTTAAAAATGTGGGTGGAAAAAAAAATGTGGGTGGAATATTCAGGCCTTCTATTTCCAGAATGTTCAAGAAAATGCTGAAAAATCTATGTGAGTTAAATTTCGGGGGTTAATGGGATTTTTTGCTGTCTCTGGGGGATCTCTTCAGGGATGGCTGACAGGAGTGGTGGGGTAGGAGGAGATGAGAAAGAAAGACTGGCTACCAAAGCACAAGGGCTCAATCCTATGACTCTAGACTGGGGGAAGGCACACTAACACTGTTTTCGGAAGATGCTTAGCACACACAGACAATGGATTACGGATGGAAGAGACTAGAGGTTGAGAAGCACAAAGACAACACATTAGGAGGGACACAGAGGGATGGAGGCCGGGACCAGAGAGACGGAATCAGAATGGAGGGCAAGGGCACAATGATGGAAGGCTGATGGAACAACTAATGGATTGAAGAAGGATGGTCTGTGGAAGGTGAAGTAAGGAAGACTGGGCAGTCCTTGGCTTTGGAACCTTGAAGATTACTACAGAAGTTTTCCTAGAAAATCAGGTCTTTGATGGAGTCATCTTAGAGCGAGGGTCTGAGGGTACATCTTGATCCTCATTAATTCATTCATTAAACTTAGTCATACAAATTCTCTTTCTCTCTTTCACTGGAACTTTCTCTACGACACTAAACATTGTTATTTCAGCTTTTTGGATGGAAACCCTTTCAAATCTTACTTATCACTCCTCTGTTTTGATTTTCTTTTTAAAAATAAAGAACAATAAGCACTATTGGATCTTTGCTACCCTGCTGCTTCAGAAAGTGTGGTCCATGAACTAGCAGCACAGGCATCATCTGAGAGCTCCTTAGAAACCTCGGGCCCCATCATGGGCTTAATGAATTAGGGTCTAGATTTGAGTAGCATCCTTGGGTGAGTTCTGTGGCACCCAAGACCATTTCCAGGTCACTTTTTTTTTACTCCAAGTCCTTATACTTTTCTCAAGTTGCACAAAACTCTCCCATCCAGTTAAAATAATGACAACACAACCTTATCACCTTCTTGGTTAAAAATAAAAAAAAGAAATAATGCCTTTGGAAAGTTTTTCTCTGTGATATTTTTAACAGGGACAGGGACAGAGGAGAGACATCACATCCATAAACACAGTATCTTGAGAATCCCAGTGCTGGACAGTAGGGATGTCTCCAGGAGCCCCAGTCCCTTGCTTCACGGATGAGGAACCAAGTTTGGGGAGGAAAGTGGTTTCTCCAGGGTGGCAGAGAGGACTTCCTTGCCAGAGTCTCCTTTTTATACTATGCTGTCCTCCTCCTCTTTCCAAGGCTGGGGTTCACTGTTTCCTCACTCAAATGGTCTATGCTCTTTTCTTTCTCCTTATGTCCCCATAATCACATGAAAAAGATTTTTATCTACTAGCCAGAAGAGCAACTCCTTTTGGAAAACAAATTGTCCCTGTGAAAATATTTGGGTAAACTGTGCAGGCTGGGAGGTGGGACCTTGAGGCCTGGGTGTCAACAGGAACCAAGGCAACAAGAGAGAATGGTGAAACTGAGATGGAGCTAAACAGTAGAAGAGTCTGGCTTTGCTTCCAGAGCTGGAGATAGAAGAGAGAGAGAACGACCAGGAGGAGAGAAGCTAGGAGATTGCAGAGGGTCGATGAGAAGCCCTGAGTGGTTGGGAGGACTGTTAATACCGACCTTGAATTTGAAGTTGACTTGTGATTTAAACTCTCTGTTCCCAGACTTCTTAAGTCTTCACTGAAACTCTGCATTTACATTATACCTATTCTCCTGCCTTTAATACTCCTGGTTTAGGTTCTTTAACCCCTTTTCATTTCTATAATCTGGAGTAAAAAATTCTCTTCTGTATTTCCACATCTTCAAAAGTCTTTTCTTCTAGACACATGGATGTCCACCAAAGAGCACCCGTAATGCATGCTACCCCTGTAGGTGATTTCATTTTTCTGAGCCTTAGTTTCCTTCCCTCTAAAACAGTGGCATTAAAATAGAGTTTCTCAAGTCTGCTGTGAAGTTTAAATGAGAACATGCAGATGGAGGCACCTAGTTCAGAACTGGTTTGGACTTAGGGCTAGAAAAATGTTGTTACCTCCCTTCTTGAGGCTGCACCTGCCTCCCTTCAGTGACCTGTTCCTGGGCGTGGCCAAGGGAATTCATCTTCTCACACCAGGCACATACATTCTACTCTAAGAGAGGAGGTTGGTCTGTTTGCACTGTCCACAGAAAGCTCACTTCTATTTACACGATTCTCAAGCGGTGCTCCAAGCCAGGTTGTAACAGGAAAACTCCCGTGATCTATTTGCATTTCAATCACATTCTGGGACAATGGTATCAAGAATTCCAGAGATTTT
Source organism: Bison bison bison (assembly GCF_000754665.1). Classification (NCBI taxonomy): domain Eukaryota; kingdom Metazoa; phylum Chordata; class Mammalia; order Artiodactyla; family Bovidae; genus Bison; species Bison bison. Next base: position 461,434 of record NW_011494606.1, read on the forward strand.
TTTCTTACAACTTTGTTACCTCTCTATTTTTGAAAAAAAAAAAAAAAGTATGGGTTCATTTGTTTTGTGTTTCCTGGTTTGTCTTAGACACCAGTAATAGAAACCTTCAAAAGTTGTAAATGGATCATTTTGGACTTCCCAAGTGGCCCTAGTGGTAAAGAACGTGCCTGCCAATGCTAGAAACAAGAGATTCGGGTTTGATCCCTGGGTCGGGAAGATTCCCCCAGAGGAGGACATGGCAACCCACTCCAGTATTCTTGCCTGGAGAATCCCATGCACAGAGGAGCCTGGCAGGGTGCAGTCCATGGGGTCGCAAAAAGTTGGACACGATTGAAGTGACTGAGCACACATGCATACATGTTCATTTTAGGAAAAGAGCAAGGGAGGCTGTGGATGGAGCTCATAGCTCGGGCATGTTGGTGCTCAGTGAAATTTTGAGTGCAAGGAACTTCTTTTCTAGGTATTACGGGCACTGTCTTAGATAGGGATTCAAGCAACTCCCAGGGATTCAGGTAGTAGGAAGCCCCACATACCTGCCTGACAGCTGTCATGGGTAGAGAAGTGGCCATGTGCTAGGCACCTAACATGTTATTCTGTTTAATTTTCTTGACTGTCTCTACTTTATCGAAGTTCACAGAAGGTAAGTAATGTGTAATATAGAGGTGGTGATGGTGGGTTTGAATGAAGGGACTTCTGGCTCTTTCTCCTTTTTGACCTGCATAGTCTCTTAACCCAGAGGAAATCTTTTTACTTTAAAAATGGAACCCGGGACTTCCCTGGTGGTTAAGTGGTTAAGAATCCACCTTGCAATGCAGGGGACACAGGTTCCATCCCTGATCAGGGAACTAAGATCCCACATGCCACAGAGCAACTACTGAGCCCATGCTCCGCAGCCAGAGAGTCCATGCACCACATTGAAAGAGTCCCCATGATGCAATGAAGTTCCCAAGTGCTGCAACTAAGACTCAAAGCAGCCCAATAACTAACTAAATATTCCAAAAAAAAAAAAAGAAAGAAAGAAAAACAGAGCCTGGTGAATGGCCAACCAAGGGTTATACATATTGAGGGCTAGACTATCCAAGAAATCAAATAAGGTTAATGTTTTAATAACTGAGCGACTAA
>NW_011494606.1:462655-466864 GCF_000754665.1 Bison bison bison
CTAAGGTGCCCCCACAGAGGTGCTCTGTGCAGTTTGAGGCCTCCCCTTCCACAAGAGCTGACTGAATAGTTTCAGCACCTCCTATAGCTTCTGTTTGTTCTCCTGTTCCCCGCAAAGTCCCCTGATGTCTCTCTCCTCTCACACAGCACTCATTCACCTAAGGGAAGGAACATCTCTATCACTACCCTTCCTTCCATAATAAATTCCTAAAGTCCAAGCTTATTCACTGAAATAGTCACTGATTTTCTCAGTTGTCCTGCTGGGAAAGGAAACTGTTGGTTCACCAAGCTAGGAAATATTTATGACTCAAGGAAAAATATCATTCCATGGGGGAGATCATTACACGATCCAAGAGAATGCACTTTAGGGCAAGATATCCAATCAGATAATTCCTTCTTCTAACCACAGATGCATCCAGTGTGACTATTTATTTCATTAAGAAATAAAGACATTGTGTTCCATGCATGCTCAGAAGGAAGAAATCTGGCTGAAATATTTAAACACGAAGGCTCCTTCACGCTTCTTTTGAAGGACAGCTAAGAACAGGGTTATCTGTCAAACTCAATGTGTTCCATAACAGTAATTCAGGTGGCAGCCAGATGAATAGTCCTCATGCTTGCAGAGAATGTCCCTTCTTCTGCAACTTGGAACCAGAAGGCAGGGCCATGGGAGATAGGATCCCTCCACATGGCTTCCAAGTGACTATATTAAGAATATGCAGTTGTGTACATAAATATTTAGGACATGCAAACCAGTTGGATAAACACTGATTCATCTTCTTTGGTGGAAGCTTGAAATTCTTAATTTTCACCAGTCCCTTCTTTAAACTGATCGTATTTATGAGCTTTTAAATCATACCCCCCAGATGTATAACCATAAGAAAGGCTAATGTTGTGGTTTCAGGTAATCTATCTTGCATGTGGCTGTGAAATTTATCTTCCCCAAAATACTGCTGTCATCATGTCATTCCTCTGGCTCAAAAGGCTTCCTGATATCAGTTGTCACTTAAACAAGCTGATTATTTCCTCCTAGGCATTAAACCTGTATTTGAGTTCCTGATTCCAGGTGGAAAGGAGTGCCTGGGGCTACAGCAGTTCAAGAATAAGTTTTACCCCAGGTGTGGATAACTGAGCGAGAGTAGAAATTTCGAAAATGATCCAGCGTCATTACACTTTGAAAGCAAAAATACTTTGTTAAAGTGACAGCACATATTAATTTTTGTTGTTGTCATCGTTCAGTCGCTAAGTCGCGTCTGACCTTTTGTGAACCCATGGACTGTAGCCCACTAGGCTCCTCTGTCCACAGGGTTTTCCAGGCAAGAATAATGGAGTGGGTTGCCATATCCTTCTCCAGGGGATCTTCCTCAGGGATGGATAAACACCCCCCCACCCCACCCCATCTCCTGCATTTGGCAGGCGGATTCTTTGATTCTTTATCACTAAGTCACCAGGAAAGCCCACATATTAATTAGCAATGCTAAGCACTAATTCTATTCTAATTTGCTGGGTTGGTTTCATGATGATAAAAGGGAGACAAGGTTTATAAAAAGCATCTGACACAGGGGAGGAACTCAATATATATGTTTTATTAAAGTCAAGTTAAAGATAACTGAGAGGGCAAATTCAAAGAAATGCAAACAAATGATATTCATTCCTCGCTTAAACAATAGCTGCCTTGGAATGTTATTTAGCTAAGAGGACAGCCGGATTGTGTACACTTTAAGGAATGTGGAATGGCAGCAAATATAGAAGTAAAAAGAAAAGCATTTCTCTGGCAGAGTAAAAGAAGCCTAGTTAAAAGAGAGTCAGAGCCAAAGTTAAAAAAAAAAAGTCAAAAATTCAATTTTGACAATTTAATAGACTCTCTGGACCCTAAAAGAAAGGCATGTTCTCATTATTCAAAGAAGTCTACAGAGGTGCTAATGGATACCAAGAAAAGCAATAGAAAGAAAAGAATCAGGCATTTAAGGTGACAATATTTACTACCATTTTAATAGAGGAGGAAAGAGGTCATATAGTTAAGAGCACCTGAGCTTCAATGTGGCTCAGTGGTAAAGAATCGGCCTGCAATGCAGGAGACGCGGGTTCGATCTACGGGTCGGGAAGATCCCCTGGAGAAGGAAATGGCAACCCACTCTAGTATTCCTGCCTGGGAAATCCCATGGACAGAGAAGCCTAGCGGGCTACAGTTCATGGGGTTGTAAAAGACTCGGACTTGACTTAGTGACTAAATAACAACAAACTATGAACCCACACGGAGAAGGCAATGGCACCCCACTCCAGTACTCTTGGCCTGGAAAATCCCATGGATGGAGGACCCTGGTAGGCTGCAGTCCATGGGGTCACTAAGAGTCGGAAACGACTGAGCGATTTCACTTTCACTTTTCACTTTCATGCATTGGAGAAGGAAATGGCAACCCACTCCAGTGCTCTTGCCTGGAGAATCCCAGGGATGGGGGAGCCTGGTGGGCTGCCGTCTATGGGGTCGCACAGAGTCGGACACGACTGAAGCGACTTAGCAGCAGCAGCAGCAGTATGAGCCCACAACTATCTAGCTCAAACACTTAGAAGTGGAGTGATAGAGTGGGGGTCAAACAGGCGAGGTAAGCAGTCCCTGAGAGGGCGAGTATGGTGGTAAACAGCATGCTCTAAGGGGAAGAACAGAAGCTACAAGAGAGGGAGTGAGAACAGCTCCGGAAGTGGGTGAACACAGTGTCCTCAAAGGCAAGTGTCCTCGGGAAGAGGACACGCAGCCTGGGGTTGACAGTGATGGAGGGAAAGATGGCTTCTGACTGCCTGCTCTTCCCTGAGAGGTCATAGGAAGGAGTCTCTTAATATCATGCTGGACTTCCTTTTTATTCTCATGAAAAAGCTCTAATTTCTCAGAATCTTTGGGTTCTCCCTAACCCAATGTTTCCATGTATTGCCGGAAGCCCTGGCATGAAAAACTTTCCCAACCACTTTTTCCTGTTGTAATAAAACGATCCAATGCAGACCCCAGGGTCTTTAAGTCTTCTGGACAGCCTCTATTTCTTATTAGGCTCACTCTGCCTCAAGCCTCCAGAATGTTCTCCTTTGACCAGTGGAAAGGGAACCTAAAATCATGGCATCATGAGCTTATAGACTTGGATTTCCCCAAGACCACCTTTCACGATGGTGTGATCACTGACCTAGAGCCAGACATCCTGGAATGTGAAGTCAAGTGGGCCTTAGGAAGCATCACTATGAACAAAGCTAGTGGAGGTGATGGAATTCCAAATTGAGCTATTCCAAATCCTGAAAGATGATGCTGTGAAAGTGCTGCACTCACTATGCCAGCAAATTTGGAAAACTCAGCAGTGGCCATAGGACTGGAAAAGGTCAGTTTTCATTTCAATCCCAAAGAAAGGCAATGCCAAAGAATGCTCAAACTACCGCACAATTGCACTCATCTCACACGCTAGTAAAGTAATGCTCAAAATTCTCCAAGCCAGGCTTCAGCAATATGTGAACTGTGAACTTCCTGATGTTCAAGCTGGTTTTAGGAAAGGCCGAGGAACCAGAGATCAAATTGCCAGCATCTGCTGGATCATGGAAAAAGCAAGAGAGTTCCAGAAAAACATCTATGTCTGCTTTATTGACTATGCCAAAGCCTTTGACTGTGTGGATCACAATAAACTGTGGAAAATTCTGAAAGAGATGGGAATACCAGAACACCTGATCTGCCTCTTGAGAAGTTTGTATGCAGGTCAGGAAGCAACAGTTAGAACTGGACATGGAACAGCACACTGGTTCCAAATAGGAAAAGGAGTACGTCAAGGCTGTATATTGTCACCCTGTTTATTTAACTTATATGCAGAGTACATCATGAGAAATGCTGGACTGGAAGAAACACAAGCTAGAATCAAGATTGCCGGGAGAAATCTCAATAACCTCAGATATGCAGATGACACCACCCTTATGGCAGAAAGTGAAGAGGAACTCAAAAGCCTCTTAATGAAAGTAAAAGTGGAGAGTGAAAAAGTTGGCTTAAAGCTCAACATTCAGAAAACGAAGATCATGGCATCCAGTCCCACCACTTCATGGGAAATAGATGGGGAAACAGTGGAAACAGTGTCAGACTTTATTTTGGGGGGCTCCAAAATCACTACAGATGGTGACTGCAGCCATGAAATTAAAAGACACTTACTCCTTGGAAGGAAAGTTATGACCAACCTAGATAGCATCTGTC
>NW_011494606.1:466996-480823 GCF_000754665.1 Bison bison bison
TTGGCCACCTCATGTGAAGAGTTGACTCATTGGAAAAGACTCTGATGCTGGGAGGGATTGTGGGCAGGAGGAGAAGGGGACGACAGAGGATGAGACGGCTGGATGGCATCACTGACTTGATGGATGTGAGTCTGAGTGAACTCCGGGAGTTGGTGATGGACGGGGAAGCCTGGCGTGCTGCATTTCATGGGGTCACAAAGAGTCGGACAGGACTGAGCGACTGATCTGATCTGATCTGAGCAATCCTGGGACTTCCTTTTTGAAACCTAAGGTTACCTTTGTTGAGGCTGTATTCTACTATATATGTTTGAGGGCTGTGAAGAAATCACTGTATAGTTTCAATTTGTTCAACTTATGTTTTTAAATAATGATAGGAAACAGCCTGCTTTTTTTGTTGTTGTTGTTTTTAAGATAAAGGAACTTCTAGAGATACTGAGCCAAGGAGGGCTATAAACCTATAACTTAATAGGCGCTTCAGTAGAATACTGATTTTGAGTTGTTAACCAAGATGAGGAGTGAACTGGAGAGCTAGAGAAAGTTATTGGAAGTATCTTCTTGAACACTGGAAAGACCTTTACCTCAAATAATTCAGTAATAGTGACATGGTTGACACAAAGCCGTTCAGATGATAAAAAGCAAAATGATTTACCTGCTTCTTAGGATAGCTGGAAGACCATGTCACCAGCACATATAAGGACATTTGTCTGTGTTCCTTTCTGCTGTAGTTCAAAGTCATTGACAAATTGAACCTTTTCTTTTTTTTTTTAAGCTCAGAGCTAAAACGTCAGGGAACGGAACACAAACAAGGACAGCACAGGGCATTGACCTAGCTGGCTTTGAAAATCAAATTTGAGTTTCTTTGTAAACTTGGACCTTGCCATTGCCAATTAGTGTTAGCAAGAAAACAACTATCTCTGCTTGCTGTAGAAAATCAGTTTTTTATTTTATACTAACATCTCTAAAATGGATAGGAACAATAATAAAATGGATTTGCAGCAAAGAATGCCCTTTTCAAAAAATATAAATTAAAAAAAAATTCTTTTCCTAATAGATTGCTGTAATATAAAGAACAAAATGGTCCAACCAATAGGAAGAGAAGGAGGCTTATTAGAGTAAAATCAGGCTTTGGGAAATACCAAGAATTTCCACTAAATATAGAATGTTGGAATCACAGATTCCTAGAGCAGAAGAAACCAGAGAAGTCATCTGGTTTAACCAAGGTCAGAGGCAGTACTATAATTGGCCAAGTTAAATATTGATGTCAACCTAGGAACTACTATTCCCTGTTGAGACCCTGGATAGATCACTGGAGTTAATTTAACAGATAAAACGTGACTGCTAGACCACATAGGTTAAGTTATTCTAAGGTTCTATTTTAACGTTTTCACAATCTTTAAAACATTTTTTTTTAGAATATGAAGAACTTGATAAACATGCTTTTAAAGCATCATATATGCCTAATTATACACACTGGGTACTGCTATATCAAGTCCTTTTTATGCGGCCCTCAGAATGAACTGCTCCCATTTTTAATCAAAGAGATTGTCTACAATTTGCAATTTGTTGCATGCCTTGATTAAGAATTCCTCAAGAATCGTAAACCAAAATAAAATTCAGAAATAAATTGATGCTGAGGCATCTAAATAATTTTCTATAATCCATGCGCTATTCAACATAATAGCCACATGCTCAGTAATTGCCATTATAACAGTTATGTGTTCATGTTTTAACTTAAATTAATATTAACAAAACACATCAAGCTTTTAAGAATTTATTTTATGATTAGGATCTCTCATACCACTTTATGTCATGCTCTTTGGGAAAAAGAGCATTTTTGCTAAAAAGTGAACGCTATAAGGTTAGAAGGGCTTCCCAGGTGGCGCTAGTGGTAAAGAACTTGCTTGCCAATGCAAGAGACATAAAGATGTGGGTTTGCTCTCTGGGTTGGGAAGATCCCCTGGAGGAGGGCACGGCAACCCACTCCAGTATTCTTGCCGGGAGAGTCCCCTGGACAGAGGAGCCTGGCGGGCTAGTCCATGAAGTCACAAAGACTTGGACACGACTGAAGCCACTTAACAACAACACAAGATTAGGTGATATAGCACATGCATAGAACTTATTTTATAAAATGCCTTACATAAATTAACTCATTGAATCTGCCCAACATCCCAAGGGCTAGATGATATTATTTCCATTTTAGAGATGAGAAAACTGAATGACAGGGAGGTTGAGAAAATTGTCCCAGATTAGCAAGCTATTGGGCCTTCCCTGGTGAAGGAAATGGCAACCCACTCCAGTATTCTTGCCTGGAAAATCTCATGGATGGAGGAGCTTGGTTGGCTACTGTCCATGGGGTCGCAAAGAGTCGGACACGACTAAGTGACTTCACTATCACTATCACTAGAGCAAGCTATTGAGCTAGAATGTAACCGGGTGATCTGGTTCTAAAACACGGACTGTTAACCTCATCTCTTACTATGTCTCCCAATGACTCCCAGTGCCTGGTGACCCTAATTTTGTAAGCCATTTCTCGGATAGCCCTGTCGTTCTGGGTTTGTTGGACCTTCTCCCACTGTTATGGAGCTGCCCACCTCAGGAAGCCATTCATCCCTGAAAGACTCTGACTTGTAACAAACCCTCCCTCTGGAAACCACTCTCTGTGTACCAACCATCAGTGCGCCATACTCTGATCTCTGGAGACCTCTGGACACTTGCTATTTCCTTTCTGATATTTTCCATTGTTTGGACATTTTTGTCTAAAAGTCTTTTTCCTCAACATTATCCCTTAAGTAAAGCCCTAGGTTTCCAGCTCCAAAGATAAATTATCTGGAATAGCTTTACTGTTTTACAGTATCAAGAATATATTTTCAGTATAATATCTCTCCCTAGCATTTGGCTTTCCTAGGAAAACAGGGGCTTAAAAATACCTGTTTCACAAATCTTCTTTCTATGACAAAGTACTTGCTCTTTTCACTCTTTTATTAAAAAGATGACATAAGAAATTTTATACACTGAAAAAAGATAAAATTACCATTAAGTAGCAATGACACTGAGTAATAACTGGAAACTCTGTCTTTGGAATCATGCTTTCCTGGGACTGCAATCCTGTTGGCCAGGATGACGTTAAACAAGGTGCTTAAATAAGAAAATTACAGTAATTTAAGCCACAAAAGGAAAGCATTTACCAGAGTACTTGGGATAAGAGTTTGTGATTGTTATTAACAATCACAGAATAAAGATCTGGAGTGTTTAACAGGAAGAAAAGAAGACAGATATGCTAGATGGCTCTAAATATTGGAGGCTTTGTCACATGGAAGAAAGATGTCCTCTTTGTGGCCCCAAGAGACTGGACTGGGACTAACAGGGGGATTGTACAGAAACACTTATCACGTTACTGATCCTGAAATGGAGTCTCAGTGAATGTCTGCCTCATAAGATTATTGTGAGAACTGAATGCCACAATCTGTATAAAGAACTTAGCACTGAGCCTGGAACATAGTAGGCACTCAATAAATCTTAGCTCTGCTCAGTATCGATATAGTCAGACTTGACTGAGGATGGGAGGGTCTGGAAAGAACAGTTTAAATCATCAGATGACTTACTATATTAACAAAGAATTAATTAAATATCTACCACATGCTTAGCACTGACACAATCCTTTAGAGAAGTCAAAACTGGGGTATGTCATGACTCTGCTCTCAATAGTCTTAGTGTCTCGCCGGGGAGATGGTATCTATGGGCATAGACAGGAGATCAACTGCAGTTTAGGGAAGCCTGGGATGTCAGCAGAACTTGAGTCTTTATCAGTGGCATGCTGTCCTTTTGCTCTTGGCTCTGAAGGAGTCACCTAGTTCAGTGATCTCAACTTGTACCAGGGAAATCAGCCTGACGATGGAAAATTCAAGACCAGTCCTGGGCAAACTCTGGCCCTCTTGCCATAAACCACCCACCAGGCTTTGTTATTGTCTGCTCTCTAACTTCATTACACTACATTAGAAGGTTGACTTTGCTACTGCTTTTCAAATCTTCCCTCAATATCACTATTTTGGTGGCTAAAGAACAGTACCATTTTTTCCTTGACCTGTCTCTATTGAAAAAAGTCAGTAATATACATTGTGAGAGGTATTATTCTTCATGATACTAAAGCAGGAGTGCCCAACCCCTGGTACTGGTCCATGGTCTGTTAGGAACTGGGCTTCGTAGTGTTGGGCAAGCGAGTGAGTGAAGCTTCACCTGTATTTACAGTCGCCCCCTATTGTTCACATGACCACTTGAGATTGAAAATGACAGTGGCCTTAAAATCATATTTGAAACAATTTCAAATGTCTATACTTTCTGGGTCAAAGTCAAGACAGAATATCCTGAGACTGCCACAAAAGCACTGAACAGCTTACTTCCATTTCCAACATCCTTATCTTTGGGAGGCAGGGTCTTCTGCAATGAGAGCAACCAAAACAAGATTACCAAGTAGACTAGACATACACAAAACGCTTCAGGTGTCACTGTCTCCAATCATCCCAGATGGGACTGTGCAGTTGCAGAAAAACGAGTTCAGGGCTCCCACTGATTCTGCATTATGGTGTGTGTGTGCTTGTTTGTTCAGATGGGTCAGACTCTTTGCGACCCCATGGACTATATAGCCTATCAGGCTTCTCTGTCCATTGGATTCTCCAGGCAAGAATACTGGAGTGGGTTGCCACTCCCTTCTCCAGGGGATCTTCCTGACCCAGGGATCGAAACTGCATCTTCTGCATTAGCAGGATTCTTAACCACTGTGCCGCTTGGTGAGTTGTATAATTATTTCATTATATATCCCAATGTAATAATAACAGAAATAAAGCACAATAAATTTAATGTGCTCGGATCAGCCTGAAACCATCCCTCCTCTGTCTGTGGAAAAACTCTCTTCTGTGAAACTAGTGCCCAGCGCCAAAACGGTTGTGGAATGCTACACTAAACTTTATTTTGAATAAGAAATATCCCTGAATATATTTTATATTTTTCTGGCTTGCTCTTTTTGCAATTGACCTAGACCTTCCTACTAGAATCAGCAGATGAGAATCCTCAGGGATGCATTGGCAGTAGGTCAGGATTACACAAAGCCACATGATAAAGATCACAATTCTTCATTAACCTTTTAACTTAATAGCAAGTCTTTAAAAATATTTAAATCCCAACATTATCGCCAAGCTTGTGTTAAATTTATAGTTAAGTGTCTTGCACAGAGAACATACAAAATTTAACTCTGCATGCCTTTCAGAACAGCACATATTAAGTGATAATAATTCTTGAAATAAGTAAAATTTTATGGCCACAGCTGGGCTTCCTATTCAGTTTACAGAATGTCTCATTTGGACAAGGAAGAAATCAGCGTCTAGATCTGCATGGAGCATAATTTTTTGGTTCAGTGCATTTTGGTTCTGTATTGCATAAGAGGTGTTTATGTCAAAGAGATCATCTCTAAGCTCAAGTGGATGTCACTCCTGAGTTATATCTGGCTTACTGGAACTCTCTCCCATCCCCCATGCAGGTCACCAGGACTTACTTCAAAATTACAGTTTATAACATTGATGAAAGTACTCATCTTTTCTTCTTAGGCAAAAGGAATGGGAGGATGAACTTCTGTTCAAATTACGGATGTTTCTCAGTATGTGGTTCTTCTGCTGCTGCTGCTGCTAAGTTGCTTCAGTCGTGTTGGACTCTGTGTGACCCCATAGACGGCAGCCCACCAGGCTCCCCCGTCCCTGGGATTCTCCAGGCAAGAACTCTGGAGTGGGTTGCCATTTCCTTCTCCGATGCATGAAAGTGAAAAGTGAAAGTGAAGTCACTCAGTTGGATCTTCTGCTGCTGCTGCTAAGTCGCTTCAGTCGTGTCTGACTCTGTGCGACCCCATAGACGGCAGCCCACCAGGTAAATGGAATATTACAACTTCCTACCCCTCTGAAGTTAGGTGTGACCATGTGACTAGCTCTGGCCAAGGGGATGCATGTGGGAGTGGCATGTATCATCTCCAGGCTGAAACATTAATTGTTGGTGCTCAACTCTCCAACCTTCTCTTTCTTTGCCAGAGCAAATCACGCAGACTTTGGGTGAGACAGCAGTTGCTTAAAATAGTAGAGCCTCCACCAACTTGGGACCCTGAGGAATTCTAATAAATAGAGCTCCTGTCAGTCCTAGAAGGACTAAAATGAAACAGAAATCTTTGTTTTAAGCCACTATATGTTGTCATTATTTGTCACTCAAGCATAACATAGACTATTCTTCCTGATAGAACTTCTGGTTAAATTCTTAAACTTACCACCAAAAATTATATAGAATTTCATGCCAGGTGATAAACAGTAGATAGTACGAACTTCTTTTTTGTTTTTAAGAAAGGTCTTTTATTTATTTGCTTTTTTTCCCCACTGGACTATAATTGCTTTACAATGCTGTTAGTTTCTGCTGTACAATGAGGTGAATCAGCCATATGTATACTTGTATCCCTTCCCTCTTGGACCTCTCTCCCACCCCCTCATCCCACCCACCTCGTTATCACAGAGCACCAAGCTGAGCTTCCTGTACTTTACAGCAGGTTAGGATTGATATAGGTACACTACTATACTAATTTCTAATATCTGGTGTAGTCAAACTATGTTCTGACATCTTTTTTTTCTAGTGCCCAACTAAGGCTATGGTTTTTCCTGTGGTCATGTATGGATGTAAGAGTTGGACTGTGAAGAAGGCTGAGCACCGAAGAATTAATGCTTTTGAACTGTGGTGTTGGAGAAGACCCTTGAGAGTCCCTTGGACTGCAAGGAGATCCAACCAGTCCATTCTAAAGGAGATCAGCCCTGGGATTTCTTTGGAAGGAATGATGCTAAAGCTGAAAATCCAGTGCTTTGGCCACCTCATGTGAAGAGTTGACTCGTTGGAAAAGACTCTAATGCTGGGAGGGCTTGGGGGCAGGAGGAGAAGGGGACGACAGAGGATAAGATGGCTGGATGGCATCACTGACTCGATGGACGTGAGTCTCAGTGAACTCTGGGAGTTGGTGATGGACAGGGAGGCCTGGCGTGCTGCAATTCATGGGGTCGCAAAGAGTTGGACACAACTGAGCGACTGAACTGAACTGAACTGATTGCATTGATATATCAAAAATTAAGAGAAAAGCACTGGGTCCACAAGAACAATATAGTTTGAAATCGAGTAGTGGAATTGCTTAAAAAGATTTTTTCTTTATTGTATACAAAAGGCAAACTGTTAATAGATACAGAATGCTACTTGGCGATTCCACATGCAATTCATGATTTTCATGTGTAACTTTAGGCTCCTAGGTTTCAGATTTTAAATTGGTGCTTCTGGGTCATGAGCTGTAGTTTGGAAAGCTCCATGAAGGGCCCTTTAAGGCATCTATAAAACATTTCATCACAACTTCTATCTATTACACAAAGCCAGAGTAAAACAGAGATGCACAAGTATTAAAATGGCCTCCAGGATTCTGAAAACACAACCTGGAGAATCCTGCATTCATTTGCCCCATTGTATGCTCTCAGCTCAAGAAATTACGCCTGGGATCACTGACAATCCTGAACTTCACTGCATCTCCAAGTATGATGCTGTCTCCACTGTGGGCTATTATCCTCTAATATCTGGTACAGTCAAACTATGTTCTGACATCTTTTTTCCTAGTGCCTAATTAAGAGCATACAATTGATAAATTGTAAATTAAGAGAAAAGCACTGAGACCACGAGAATAACAAAGTTTCAAATTGAGTAATGGAATTACTTAAAAAGATTTTTTTCTTTATTGTATAGAAAATAGCAACATCTCCTACAAGCACCAACTTTCATGCAATCATGTCTCTTAACCTTTAGCTACGGATCATCATCACCCCTACCCGCCTCCACTAGATTACTGAAAGTTTCTCCATTGAACATGCTAATGACTTCATTTTGCCCTATATCATATGGGGTCTCCCCAGTTCTCATTCATTCTTGAGAGCGCTGCTCATGCCTCACCTCTTGAATCATTCTCTATCTCAGCACCACCTGGGCCCTCCAAGGTGGTGGATTGGTTCTCCTTCCTTCCTTTGTTCCTAACTGTGGGCTTCCAAAAGCTCAATTTGCTTCCTTATTAGAACTCTTTAGATTTATGTTTGCAAATTTAACATGGAGTGGCAGGGAGCAGGCGCAAAGGCTCAGTTTTGGATTGTAGTTTCTCAGCTTATACATCCCAGGATGTATAATCTTTTTAAAAATCTGTTAGTGAATGAACTTTTGTTTTCATCTAAAACTTCAAATACAGGTGTTTTGAAAGTACAGAGAAGTTAAAGATCTGTAAACAATGGTTGAAATGAGTTAATCGGATTTGCAAGTAGCACTGACCACCTATTCCTTACTACCTCCTAACAGTGGATGGTCTCTCAAGATCACAGTTCACTCTCAGAGTTTTCTATTTATTCTGTTGTCATCAGTAAATTCATCTACCTATTCTCACTTAAATTCCTCATACAAAGACGTCTATCTTAAGGAGTCCTTTAGGTGTCTGTGTTTTCCAGCTAAAGACCATGATTACTGAAAAGCATTCTGCTAATTATTGTCTTTTCTTTTCTTTCTTTTTTTTACTCATCCTCTAAGAAACGCAGAGATACTAAGGCAAAAACACCTGAGTTTCTTGAAGAAATAAAATCCGAATCTAGAAAGCAACTTTGAGAGTGAATAGCTGTTGTCCAAAGCTCTTTCCTAATGAACCCACTTAAACATGAGACATTGATCAATAGAAGAGAATGCTGGGCTAATAATCAAACTTTCAGGGTTCTCACCTCACAGGCCCTCCTGCGGTTCAGTGAATGTCCTAGGAGTTGAGGAGACAGGTGGGGGCCCATAATTCCTGGGGGACCAGCAGGAGTCAGGGGGGTTGAAGGTATAACTACAGGTCGGCCAGGAAGAGCTAAGCAAAGAAAGATTTCTTTGTGCTGGTCCCCACCCATGACAGAAAGCCAAGAAGCCAAGAATGCAGGGACAATATCGCACAAGGTGGTGGGAGCTCCAGTCCAGGAATGGAAAACAGAAATGACTAGAATGAAATGAAATGGAGGAGGAGGTACTGACATTTATTGACTATCTCTGGACTTCATTTACCCTTATTTCATTTAGTTTTTAGACTAACCATGAAGCAGCCATAGTTTTTCTCATTTTATCTGAGTTGAAGGACAGTTTCATAAGCGTTTATCTGTTTGTTGATGATCACAAGACAGACCTGGACAAAACTCTGCTCTGTCTCCAAAGCCCATGTGCTTTCCATTGCACCAGGATAACAGAAGTGGGTGAGCAAGAGCTTTAGGCCAGGCAAGACAGGCCTCACCAACATCTGAGTTCCGTTCCTGACATTTCCTAACCGACGACCTTGGTAAATTTCTTAAGCTTAGAAATTGCAACTTCCTCATCTATAAAATGGACATATCACAATGCCTACTTCATAGGTTTTCAAGAGTCAAATGAGATAAGCCAGGAAATGCATAGATTTAAAGTGCTACAGAGTAAGGACCTAATAAACATTAAACCCCATCATTGCGGGTTTTTTTTTCAGTATCACCTCTGCTGCCATGTCTCCACTCCAAATCATGCTGCTGGGAAAGAACAGTATTTCCTTTCTTGGATAACTGGCAGTCTTTGTATGTTTTTGACTCCTCATTAATTAAAGCATTTGGTAACTAGAAGATCATGTGTTTCAACCAATCCACGGTTGTTTCCTTTTGAGAAAAATAGATATAGGGAAAAAAATAGACAAGTCTTTTAGCCTTCTAGCAGAGTCACAGTTGTAAATTGGTCCATTTCTCCTTTCACAGAAAACCCAGCTGCTATCTTCAAGACCATCTTCTCACATGATTACCTTTCCCAGATAGCTTTTCATTTTCCAGGGTGCCTCAAAGAAAGCCTGCGTGTGTGTGTGTGTGTGTGTGTGTATGAGTGTGTGTGTGTGCTCCCACCCAATAAATCTCGCACTTGGCAGAGAGTGTTGATGGTTTCTATGAAAGAGTCTTTGTGTCCCTTTTTGTCTAAGAAGCTTTTTCATTAGATGCCTGGAAGTCAAGGTAAGTGCCACACGGATTGGAGGATCTCTTGGCTTTTCTCTGATGTCCAAATTATCTGCTGGAAAAATAAAGTCCTCCATTCCCTGAAGTCAGTTAATAGAAGTGACAGCTGTGAGAGCTTCAAATCTGGCCTTAATTAATGGGCACTATACAAATGTGACCAAAGCATATTTGCAGAGCAGAGGCTTTAAATAGCATCAAATGTTTGTGAGCAGGAGGCCATGGGATGGCAGGAAATATCTGACCATCTTAATGGGATCAGGCTTTTGTGTGCAAACAATGGCGAGCAAACCACAGCCCAGCTGAGAGCCATTAGAATAGAGTTTCCATTTGGGGCCATGCGGAAAGGCTCTTAGTCACTAATCAGAACAGAGAACAATGAGACTGGGGTGATGCGACTGTAATAAAACTGGGTGCTCAAATGAATGGCCCCACATAAGTGTTTGCACGGTTTACACTGGACTGGGCTTCCCTTTGACCTTGCTTGCCACTCTGGGCATAGAGGAGCATCATTGCCTTTGAGAAACTTCCCTTCACCTCTGAGGCCAGTATTTTCTTCTCATTTCTGATCAACCTTTCTTCAGCTGTTCCTCCATCCATTCAATGAGTCAGTCCCCAAGCTACAATTATTCTTCTCTGTTCACATCTGCCATGTGTCTGATTACCAGGGGGAGATTCCTTCTCCCAAATCACATAGGGATTTAAAAATGTCACTCGTCCACCTGTGGCCCAAGTCCCCGGCATGTCATTGGGTTGTATACACAACTCACATTTACCTAAATACTTATACTGAAGAGAGCAGAAGCTTGAACTTGTGAGCATGACATTCATTCATTCATTTCAGACACTTTCATTTCCAGTTACAGATTCAGGAGCTGGTAACGCACACAGAGGAATCTGTGCTCTCAAGGAACTTATAACAACTCTCCTCTTGTCACTGCAGCAACTGACCTGGGCTGGTGATGCCAAGAACTGCGAGGTGCTCAACTTACATGACCCCATTATTCCTCAGAACAACCCAGAGAAGTGGCTTCGATTATTCTTCCATTTGATAAATGACAAAACTGAATTTTGAATGGAAGGGCAATCGGACAACTTTCCCCCAGCTAAGGAGCCAGTAAGCAGCAGAATTAGGACTAGAATCAGGTCTTCTGTTGTCAAATCCCATGCCCATATCCATCATGCTATGCTGTCTTTCTTTTCTGGTCATTTGCTTCCCGGTCTAGTGGAGGGAAATAGACAAAGAAGTTCACAATCATTAATAATCGTAACCCTGCAGGGAAGAGCACTAATAGGAGGGCATATTAATAATCTCTACCTAGGTGATACCTAATACCGCATGTTCAAGGAGTCAAAATTTATCCCTTCAAGCAACATCCTGCTCTTGATTTCAAGTTGCTATCTTGCCCCAGTTGTTCCATCTTCATCCTCAGTGGAATCATTCTCATAAGGGGAGGCTGCTTACTTGCACACCCAATAGATGGGGACTGACTTAGAACAAAAATCCAAAGAGTCCAAATTTGGCGGCAACGCAACAAAATATTCCTGGGAGCAATTTTTCCTTTGAGAGTCAATCAATGCACAGGAATTCCAGAGTTTGACTTTGAGGCAGTTTGTCTTTTATTTACTTTTTTCCTTTATGAACTCCTTTCTTTCCTGCTCTTTTTGATCCCCTCAAAAAAGGGCTGTCTGTTAGGTAAGCAGTACAGCTGGGGAGACCAGTAATAAAATAACTACCTTAGACAAGGTCTGTCGTAGTAATTAAGACAGCAGCAATTATTGGTTGCAGCAATAGGTCAGACAAAAGCTGAAAGGACCTAGATTTCAATTTCCCCTCACTCATGAGTTAACCTCTATCATCAGCCAGGAGAAAATTTCACGTGTAAGATGTTTGTACAGTTTTTTTTATTAATGTAAATAAACAAGACCCTTCATGAGATGCAGAAAAGAAATTAATCAGGACCAGGCAATGTTTCCAAATCACTGACAGCATCTGCTGGGAAAACAAAACTTTATATTTAATACATAACAGGAAAAAAATGTGCAATGCTTCAGTCCAAGACATATAAACTGTGGACAGGAGAGTTCATTCGACCAACACTTAGTTGACTTGAAAACATATGGACATTTAAACCCCAAGCAAGGGAAGCCAGTCCAGGCTCTCTGGTGATGGGAAACAAAACTAACAATTCTGAGATACTGTGAAGCCACAGGGAGGCCAAAGAAGTAGATTCTGGCTGTATGGCTTCTGGATTTAACCATGTTGGTTGCGAAGAACCTCTGAAAATTTTAATCAGGAGTCACATGACCCTAGTAACACCTGGATAAAGTCAGCTGCATGACACAGCAAGGTGGTGGTGGGGTGGGGAGGTGGGTGGAGGAGTGTGTGACCGGTGACACAGAACTCAGATAGAACCAACAGAGATGGGAAGCTGGGGGCCAAATTTTCAAGACATTTCCATGGAACAGGTAACAGAACTTCTTAACCCACTGGATGTTGTGGCTAGAGAATAAATAATGTTAGTAGCTAATATTTAGTGAACACTGTACTAACTGCTTTTCGTGGACTATCTCATTCAGGTCTACCAGCTTTATGAGATAGGCATGAAGATTATCCCATTTTACAGATGAGACAACTGAGGTCCAGGGAGATCAGGCAGCCTACTTCTCTAAGATCTCTCCACTAGTAAGACAGGGACCAAGAAAGGGGCACACTTTTAGGGACTCCAAAGCCCACATTCTTTATTTCTCTGCCTAGTAGAAATCAGGCTGCAAAATGACAGGAGGCTTTCTGGCTTAGAATATGTGTGTTGGTAGCATCCAGAACTGAAACCCAGAAGTCTGACACTAAAGCATCCCTTGGTTTTTCTTTCCCCTTTTGTATAGGACTTATCTCGCCACAGAGGAAAAGGGAGGAACATCACAAGACCCCCAAGCCAACACTATTGGAGCCATTTTCTGACTCTCGGTTAATTGGAACCAACCTGCCAAGAAGGACTGACTTCTCAGCCTCAGGGCTGCTTCCCCTCCTGGCCTGTTTCTCCCTCTTTCCCTCCTCCCTGAGGCCTCACAGGCTCAGCGGACTTTTCTTTTTAGTATCTCCAAGACACATGGTAGCTCTGGAGGATTCCTCTTCTCTCATAGCCTGGCTATGAGGTATTATTAGGTCTCCCTGACCCTTCCCAACATAGGGCTTCTTCATTTAAAGGCTCTTTGAACCATTAAGGGGGCTTCCCAGGTGGCTCAGCGGTAAAGAACCTGCCCGCGATGCAGGAGCCGCAAGAGACACAGGCTCAATCCCTGGGTGTTGGGAAGATCCCCTGGAGGAGGGCATGGCAACCCACTCCAGTATTCTTGCCCAGAGAATCCCATGGATAGAGGAGCCTGGTGGGCTACAGCTCACAGGGTCGAGAAGAGTTGGACACGACTGAAGCAACTGAGCTCACATGCACGCACACAAGCATTAAGGAAGAAGAGAGAGTAAGCACAGGAGCTTCAGTTAGCCATTTCTCCTTCTTGATCTTTCCTTTCTGACTTCCATTGTTAACAAAATGGGGATGTTCTAAGGCCTGTGTTCTTCTCTTAATCCTTTGATGGAGGTTATGAAACGGTCCTTCCTTTCAAAGTTCTCTCTTTCTCAACCCTGAGTGTATACTAGAGCCACTTGGGGGCCTTTTAAAAGCCAGTGATGCCTGGGCCTTACCCTCAAGACTCTGACCTCGTCTGGGGTGGGTTTGGTCATTGCACCTGTTGA
>NW_011494606.1:480923-486016 GCF_000754665.1 Bison bison bison
GAATGACACTGTCTCAGGTGGCTCTGTTGGATGCTCACTACTCTGGGTCCTACAGAGGCTGCCTCTTAGAAAAATCCCTTTTCAAGTTCATTCAGTGCAGCCGTTTTCAACTGGGGGCGAGGGGAGCTTTTTGCTTTCCTCGGGGAACTGTCTGGAGATATTTTTGATTGTACAGTTGGCGGAGGCAGAGGGAACATGCCACTGCTACCTGGTGGGTAGAGGCCAGGGATGCTGCTAGACATCCTCCAATGCTCTGGACAGCCCCACAGCTGTAATTATTGGTCTAGAATGTGAATGGTGCCACTGTTAAGAAGCCCTTCTCTAACAGAACTGGAGACACACCAGTACATTCAAACACCTTTGAGCCTCTGAGAGGCTCCCCGGGGCTGGGAGAGGCCCTATTTGGAAGGCTTCAGTCTTTGTGAGGCTCCTTCTTTCCTGGACAGCCCGCTTTTTATTACTGTTCTGGAAATGGTACAGAGAAGCTTGTTTTTGCCATATCCTATGGATGCTGCGCCTGAGAAGGTGGGGAGAAACCCTTCTCTGTCTCCTGCGGAGGGAAATTGTGCTTTGTATCCTATTCACAGTCAGGCTCAGAACACTCACACCTCTTTAATTATACAAAGAAAGTTCTCAAGGAAAGCATGACAAGAAACAAGAACCCTGAAATTGAGGGTAAAATATAAACAAATGTTTTGGCTGATGTACCGCACATTTTTTAATCACAAAGTGTGTTTTCAGAGTGTACTGAGCCCTGTCTAGAATGGCTCAAATTAAACATCAAAGAAGACAGAGCAGAACTCTGTGCCAATTTCACATCCCCCCACCCCTCTCTGGAAAATCCATGTGGTCATCCATTTGCCTAAGAAGTGCTTGTCTGAAGCACCAGTTAAGCAAGCATTGATTAAAGAAGGGCTTTTTTTTTTTTGGTCCGTTTTCCCTTTTATTGGGGGTATTTTAGAATGTGGTTAGATAGCAACAACTTTTAAGAAAAGAAAGGGCTCCAGAGCCAGCTTGCAAGGACCTAAGTTTGATGCTTGGAAACGGTTTCCATTTTTATTGAGAGATTTCAACTTGAGGCAGAAGGAGGGAAGCTGGCCAAGAGGGGTGGGGGCCCCTCTCTGAGTACACAGTGGGCATGACCGGAGGGCTGGTGGTGAAAAGGAGCCACCCAAGGTCCCAGAACCAAGTCATCACCAGTCACAGAGGGTGGCTCTCCCAGTAACCAGAGGAACCAAGTTCCTGTGGGCTGAGGTTGCAATCAACGTACCTCTTGTGAATGGGAAACATGCACAGAAACAGCTGCTCAATCAGCTGTGTATAGGATGGGTTTTATTGGGGATGGGGACAGTGCATATAGATAAACAAAGAGAAGCTTCCAGGGAGGCTAACACAGCAGTCTAGACATGGGATGTGGGGTAGGATGGGGACCAGATGAGGAAAAGGCAAGGCTGTGAATGTCACAGAGGAGTAACTGGGAAGCCCTGAGCATCTTCTTCTGGTTAATATTTCCTAGATAGAGCCGAGCTTCTCAGACTATCCTCACACACAAGAAATGACAGTTCAGCCAGAGAGGTGATAAGAGTTAAGAAGTAGAAACATGGATGTGTGACAGGGAGTGCTGGAGACATGTGACGGGGGACCATGCTTTTGCTTGGATCACAGAGGGTGACAATAACATGTGGCCTGAACAAGAGGCATCATCCTTTGAGGACTATGATGGAGCACGAAGGCAGAGGGACATCCTGGGAAGGCTCTCAGGTCCCTTGCTCCCCTGACTTGAAGCAGGACCTGTAAAACTTCCAGCTTGTTTCACAGCGCTGTATACGACATGTTCAGGTCCCCTCCCCTGTCTGGCCACGCTCCCTGGATGAGGCCCCGTCTGTCACGGTTTCCACTGAGACAGGGCCCAGAGATCTGAAACCAGCCGACAAGCTGCAGGCTGACCAGGCAGAGAGAGCTGGTTTAGGACACCTCTATTCATGCAGATGGAGCCTCCATTAGTTTCCTGGCAATTGCACGACACTGTTTATTCATATTGAGCCAACCTGGTGACAGATTGGACATAGAGGCTGACAGAGTGAGAAAAGTCAGGGTATTTCAAGGGACCAGGCCAGGAAAACTGTAAGCTAGACACATAACCAACCCCGTGATAACTGTTTTGGTTTAGGCTCACTTCACCGGATTATAAAAGAGACTTGTTTATCTTTGCATCTCAAGTGCCTAGAATAGTCTCCAGGTCTCTGTGGGCACTCCATAAATATTAGCTGAATGACCAGATGACTAACCCTGTTTCCCTCACTGCCAGCCCCACTCTTATTTCCCAGAGAAGCCTGTCTGATGCTTCAGTGGTTGTGAGTCAAAGTAGTAACGTCCCAAATGTGCACGGATGCCAGGGGGCATCTCCTTCTTTTTCTCAGTCTTTTCTTCTTTTTCTCAAGTTCATTCATCACCGAAGACTCCTGAACAACTTTATGAGGATACTCTACATTCTCAATAGAGGCAGACCTTGTTTTATTGCACTTTATTGTGCTTTGCAGAGATTGCATTTTTAAAAATAAAAGAAAGATTGTGGCAACCCTGCAATCTCAGATAATAATTAGCATTTTTTTTAGTAATAACATTTTTTTAAGGTAAGTACAGTGGTTTTTTAAAAAACATAATGCTATGGCACACTTAATAGACTACAGTATAGTGTAAATGTAACTTTTATATGCACTGGGAAACCAAAAAATTAGTGTAACTCACTTTATGATGGTATTCGCATTATTGCTTGGTCATGAACCAAGACCACTATGTCTCCAAGGTATGCGTATATAGACCAATGACCACTAACTAAATTGATATAGTAATAGGGAATCTTCTCACGTCCCATCTTCCTCCCCTAAAGCACTAGGTGTAGTTGATTTTGTACATTCCATCAAATGTTCAGGGAACAGATCATCCCCATTCTACAAGTTGTTCCTGAGTACAGAAAAAGAAGGAAAGCTGTCCATTTCATTTAATGATGTTAAAATAGCCTCGATTCCAAAGCTGGATAAGATCAGTGAAAGAAATGAAAACAATAAGTCAATGCTCCCTACTTTAATATACCACAATCTTGAATAAAATATTAGCTAATGCAATCCAGTGGTGTGTATTAAAATGGTAATAATTATAATCAAGTGATTTTACTCAAATGTAAAGATGATACAATCTGATAAATCTATCAGTGTAATTCATTCCATCTTTGGTACTTCATGCCCATATGAAGAAAAACCATATGGGCATCTCAAAAAATGCTATTTAAATAAAGCATTTGTTAAAGTCCAATTCATATGTAAGACAAAGCATTCCCAGAAAAACTTAGAAATAGAAGGGTGCCTCCTAAACAAGAAAATAGTAATCTACCAAAACCTGCCCATGGAAAGCATCACTCTCAAAGGAGAAAAGTGAGACATACTCCATTTAGGGTCTGGGAGAAGACCAAAAGATGCCTACAATCACCGCTGCTCTTTACATATGGATGTCCTGTACAGTAACACACAGAAAGGAAATAAGAAATATAAGGACTGCAAAAGATGAGACAAGACTGCCACTGTTTCCAGATGGTATGTTTATCTACATAGAAAACCCAAGAAAATCCAAATACTCTTAGAATTAGTCATAGAGTATTGTGAGGTTGCAAGTTACAAGATAATCTATCAAGGTCAATCGTACTTCTCGATAGCCATTAAGAAACAGCCAAAAAGAATACAAAATAATACTCTTCGCAAGAGCATCAAAGATGGTAAATTATTTAGGAATTAAGTTCAAAGACATTGTAAAAGATCTTTATGGAAAATGTATAAAAATCCTCTTAGAAAAAAAAGGTCTAAGTAAGTGGAATGATGTGACACAAGTATGGGTGGAAAAAGCATAACTGACGGATGCATTTCCAACCTTGCAGAGTCCTCTGGAGCTTTTCCAGGGAGCCTTCCCTGAGCCTCAGGGGAGGGCTCAGGGACCACCTGTCCACGCCCCCCGCGCCCGTGCCACTCTGTGCTCTATCATCCGTCAGTCTCTACTCTCTCCCTCCGACTGTGATCTCCTAAAGACAGAAACAGAATTTTCCTATCTTCATTGTGCTGACAACTGCACAGTGCTTGAAATATAGTAACTGCTCAACTAAGACTTATTGCATGAATGAATAAAAGACAGATCCCTGCTTATATGCTCCCAATTATTTGCTGTCCATCAAGACAAACACAAGGGCTTCCCAGGTGGCTCAGTAAAGAATCTGTCTGCCAGTGCAGGAGAAGCAGGAGACGTGGGTTCAGTCCCTGAGTTGGGAAGATCCCCTGGAGGAGGGCATGGCAACCCACTCGAGTATTCTTGCCTGGAGACTCCCACGGACCAAGAAGTCTGGTGGATTACAGTCCATGGGGTCTCAGACAGGACTGAGTGATTAAGCATGCACACATGCAGGATAAACACAAGGATCGTCATTAAACCTAAATGTCCATCAACAGAGAAATGGATAAAGAAGATGTGGCACATATTTACAATAGAATATTACTCAACCATTAAAAGGAATGAAACTGGGTCATTTGTAGAGATGTGGATGGACCTAGAGAATGTCATACAGAGTGACAGAAAGAGAAAAGAAAAACAAATACTGTATACTAATGCATACATATGGAATCTAGAAAAATGAAAGTGAAACTTTCCTTCACCTTCTTTCTTTCTTCTAGATGGTACTCCCTAATTCCCTTAAGAAGATCTTTCTTTCTAAGATTCACTGTTTTGGAGATCCCCAACACACCCAATTGGTGATCTCACCCCTAAAGACTCATAAAACGGAACCATTTATTATAGGTCTCCATATGTTAACTGAAATTCCAGATGTTCAAGCTGGTTTTAGGAAAGGCAGAGAAACCAGAGATCAAATTGCCAACATCCACTGGATCATCAAAAAAGCAAGAGAGTTCCAGAAAAACATCTATTTCTGCTTTATTGGCTATGCCAAAGCCTTTGACTGTGTGGATCACAATAAACTGTGGAAAATTCTGAAAGAGATGGGAATACCAGACCACCTGACCTGCCTCTTGAGAAACCTGTATGCAGGTCAAGAA
>NW_011494606.1:486116-486585 GCF_000754665.1 Bison bison bison
CGGGAGAAATATAAATAACCTCAGATATGCAGATGACACCACCCTTATGGCAGAAAGTGAAGAAGAACTAGAGAGCCTCTTGATGAAAGTGAAAGAGGAGAGTGAAAAAGTTGGCTTAAAACTCAACATTCAGAAAACTAAGATCATGGCATCTGGTCCCATCACTTCATGGCAAATAGATGGGGAAACAGTGGCTGACTTTATTTTTATGGGCTCCAAAAATCACTGCAGATGGTGATCGCAGCCATGAAATTAAAAGATGCTTACTCCTTGGAAGGAAAGTTATGACCAACCTAGACAGTATATTAAAAAGCAGAAACATTACTTTGTTCACAAAGGTCCATCTAGTCAAGGCTATGGTTTTTCCAGTGGTCATGTATGGATGTGAGAGTTGGATTATAAAGAAAGCTGAGTGCTGAAGAATTGATGCTTTTGAACTGTGGTGTTGGAGAAGACTCTTGAGAGTCCC
>NW_011494606.1:487074-489350 GCF_000754665.1 Bison bison bison
GGACTAATGTTGAAGCTGAAACTCCAATACTTTGGCCACCTCATGTGAAGAGCTGACTCATTTGAAAAGACCCTGATGCTGAGAAAGATTGAGTGCAGGAGGAGAAGGGGACAACAGAGGATGAGATGGTTGGATGGCATCACTGACTCAGTGGACATGGGTTTGGGTGGACTCGGGGAGTTGGTGATGGACAGGGAAGCTTGGCATGCTGCGGTTCATGGGGTCGCGAAGAGTCGGACATGACTGAGTGACTGAACTGAATGGAACTGGCCCACTGGAAAGGGATTCTTAAACTCTGGTGAATCATAGAGGCTGTTACAGAATAAGTATTCCTTGATCCTACTCCAGCCACCAGGAAGCAGATTCTCTGGGAAGTGAAGTCCAGGTATGCATATATTTTGTGTGTCTGTGTCTAATATTTGTCAAGATCAGCTGAGGTGTAATGGAGTGCTCCCTGGGTGATTTTGGCCCAAGACATTATTCACACAGCTCCTCTCTCAAGGCAAACCTGGCAAGACCTTATTGACATGAAGGATGATGTCATGATACCATGTGAGTTGGATTCTTGGCCAGTGATGACAGTTCATGCCCTTTCTTTAGTCTGAAGCAAGAAATCCATACTAGACTTCCATTTGAAAAAAAAAAAAAAAAAGCTTCATAGAAAGAGGGCAGGTGTGAAAACAGTATTGGATTTACACATTAACACCAAATGGGTTCAAAACACAGTGTTTCAATTAAGCCACACACCAAAAGCCTTCCATATTGATTATTTTCATCAAGAACTAAGGCTACCGCTCTACAGCAAAGAAATGCACAGACAGATTTATTGGGTGTTTCCTCCCCACCAAAATAGTACTTTAAAAGGAAAGTATTTCCCCAAGATGTGACTTAAGGTATTTACATATAAAAGAGTAGATAACTTTAAAAATATAGTTATGTTCTTATATTTTGGTGTAGTGGACCCTGTGGTATGTTGTCCAGATTCCCTTCAAGACTGAGGACACAGTGGAGTCCCTTCCCAGGACCTGTCAGCAGAAGGAAGTTGCTTTGTTCAAAGATTACCCTCCTCTCCCAGGGGCAGCAGCATCCACTGACTGCTTAATGGACAAATATAAGGACCTGGGCTCCTTGCCTTCACTGGGACAACTCTGAAGGGTGATTCTAGCTCTAGAACTCCCTTTAAGATCAGGGAGGTCTCTGTGGCATCGGTCCATTCCTGCATCCTTTATTTCTCATGGACATTGTTACAGAGCACTCTCCCCAGTAAACCTCCTGCACACAAATCTCAAAGCCTATATTCTGGGGAACCCAATGTATGACATCTTTCTGATTCACGTTACAACTTGATTCTCTGATTAGATTTTAAACTCTTATGATAACATACTTGGTCTTAACTACTTTGCTGATGTTTAATAGTCGTGTCTGACTCCTGGCAACCCCATGGACTGCAGCCTGCCAGGCTCCTCTCTCCATGAGATTTCCCAGGTAAGAATACTGGAGTGGGTTGCCATTTCCTTCTCCAGGGGATCTTCCCAACCCAGGGATCAAACCCATGTCTCCTGCTTGGTAGGTGGATTCTTTACCACTGAGCCACCTTACTACTTTAAGATGCTATAATATCAAGTACAGTGCTAAGCAAAATACATATTGGCTATTTCTCATCTCTACCTTTCAAATATTCCTAAACATCCTCTTTTATAGTATGGGTTCAGTTTCAGATGACTTAGGTTGAGATCTTCACTCTATCAATTAGAGGAAATCATTTACCTTTTCTAAGTCTCAGTTTCTTCATCTGAAAATGGCATTAATAATAGTACTTATAAGATTGTTGTGATTATGATTAAATGATATATCTATGTAAAGTACTTAAGCATTATACCTGGCACATAATAAGCAGTCAATTAATGGTAGCTTTGTTGTTGCTGTGAATGGCATAACACTGGCACCACTCTGGTGAACTTTTTATTATCTAGTTATTATTACCTTAATCATCACCTTACTCCTTGAATGTTATAATAGAAACTGGTCTTCCACATACAGATGGCTAACAAACATATGAAAAGATGCTCAACATCACTCATTATCAGAGAAATGCAAATCAAAACCACAATGAAGTACCATCTCAGGCTGGTCAGAATGGCTGCCATCACAAAGTCTACAAACAATAAATGCTGGAGAGGGTGTGGCGAAAAGGGAACCCTCCTACACTGTTGGTGGGAATGCAAACTAGAACAGCCACTATGGAGAACAGTGTGGAGATTCTTAAAAAAAAAAAA
>NW_011494606.1:489450-489653 GCF_000754665.1 Bison bison bison
CTGAGTGCTGAAGAATTGATGCTTTTGAACTGTGGTGTTGGAGAAGACTCTTGAGAGTCCCTTGGACTGCAAGGAGATACAACCAGTCCATTGTAAAGGAGATCAGTCCTGGGTGTTCACTGCAAGGACTAATGTTGAAGCTGAAACTCCAATACTTTGGCCACCTCATGTGAAGAGCTGACTCATTTGAAAAGACCCTGATG
>NW_011494606.1:490733-491083 GCF_000754665.1 Bison bison bison
GAAATATTGGCCTGTAGTTTTCTTTTTTTTGTGGGATCTTTGTCAGGTTTTGGTATTAGGGTGATGGTGGCCTCATAGAATGAGTTTGGAAGTTTACCTTCCTCTGCAATTTTCTGGAAGAGTTTGAGTAGGATAGGTATTAGCTCTTCTCTAAATTTTTGGTAGAATTCAGCTGTGAAGCCGTCTGGACCTGGGCTTTTGTTTGCTGGAAGATTTCTGATTACAGTTTCAATTTCTGTGCTTGTGATGGGTCTGTTAAGATTTTCTGTTTCTTCCTGGTCCAGTTTTGGAAAGTTGTACTTTTCTAAGAATTTGTCCATTTCTTCCACGTTGTCCATTTTATTGGCATA
>NW_011494606.1:491451-491874 GCF_000754665.1 Bison bison bison
GCTATATATGACAAACCCACAGCAAACATTATCCTCAATGGTGAAAAATTGAAAGCATTTCCTCTAAAGTCAGGAACAAGACAAGGGTGCCCACTTTTATCATTACTATTCAACATAGTTTTGGAAGTTTTGGCCATAGCAATCAGAGCAGAAAAAGAAATAAAAGGAATCCAAATTGGAAAAGAAGAAGTAAAACTCTCACTGTTTGCAGATGACATGATCCTCTACATAGAAAACCCTAAAGACTCCACCAGAAAATTACTAGAACTAATCAATGATTATAGTAAAGTTGCAGGATATAAAATCAACACACAGAAATCCCTTGAATTCCTATACACTAATAATGAGAAAACTGAAAGAGAAATGAAGGAAACAATTCCATTCACCATTGCAATGGAAAGAATAAAATACTTAGGAATATAT
>NW_011494606.1:492269-492851 GCF_000754665.1 Bison bison bison
TATTATACAGAGTGAAGTAAGCCAGAAGGAAAAACACCAATACAGTATACTAACGCATATATATGGAATTTAGGAAGATGGTAACAATAACCCTGTATACAAGACAGCAAAAGAGACACTGATATATAGATCAGTCTTATGGACTCTGTGGGAGAGGGAGAGGGTGGGGAGATTTGGGAGAAAGGCATTGAAACATGTATAATATCATGTATGAAACAAGTCGCTAGTCCAGGTTCGATGCACGATACTGGATGCTTGGGGCTGGTGCACTGGGACGACCCAGAGGGAGGGTATGGGGAGGGAGGAGGGAGGAGGGTTCAGGATGGGGAGCACGGGTATACCTGTGGCGGATTCATTTCGATGTTTGGCAAAACTAATACAATATTAAGTTTAAAAAGAAAATAAAATTTTTTAAAAAATAAAATAAAATGCTCCTGATTTATGGCAAGTTCATGGCAACTTTAAAAAAAAAAAAACCTCCTCCTTCCTTGCCAACTAGCTATATAAAAGAGGCTGGATATGTATAATATCATATATGAAACGAGTTGCCAGTCCAGGTTCAATGCACGATACTGGATGCTT
>NW_011494606.1:492951-493429 GCF_000754665.1 Bison bison bison
ACTAGAACACGTTCTAACACCATACACAAAAATAAACTCAAAATGGATTAAAGATCTCAATGTAAGACCAGAAACTATAAAACTCCTAGAAGAGAACATAGGCAAAACACTCTCCGACATACATCACAGCAGGATCATCTATGACCCACCTCCCAGAATATTGGAAATAAAAGCAAAAATAAACAAATCGGACCTAATTAAACTTAAAAGCTTCTGCACAACAAAGGAAACTATTAGCAAGGTGAAAAGACAGCCTTCAGAATGGGAGAAAATAATAGCAAATGAAGCAACTGACAAACAACTAATCTCAAAAATATACAAGTAACTCCTACAGCTCAACTTCAGAAAAATAAATGACCCAATCAAAAAATGGGCCAAAGAACTAAATAGACATTTCTCCAAAGAAGACATACAGATGGCTAATAAACACATGAAAAGATGCTCAACATCACTCATTATCAGAGAAATGCAAATCAAA
>NW_011494606.1:493529-511015 GCF_000754665.1 Bison bison bison
AGTATTACTCAGCCATTAAAAAGAATACATTTGAATCAGTTCTAATGAGATGGATGAAACTGGAACCTATTATACAGAGTGAAGTAAGCCAGAAGGAAAAACACCAATACAGTATACTAACGCATATATATGGAATTTAGGAAGATGGTAACAATAACCCTGTATACAAGACAGCAAAAGAGACACTGATATATAGATCAGTCTTATGGACTCTGTGGGAGAGGGAGAGGGTGGGGAGATTTGGGAGAATGGCATTGAAACATGTAGAATATCATGTATGAAACAAGTCGCTAGTCCAGGTTCGATGCACGATACTGGATGCTTGGGGCTGGTGCACTGGGACGACCCAGAGGGAGGGTATGGGGAGGGAGGAGGGAGGAGGGTTCAGGATGGGGAACACAGGTATACCTGTGGCGGATTCATTTTGATATTTGGCAAAACTAATACAATATTGTAAAGTTTAAAAATAAAATTTAAAAAAAATTGGAAATAGAACTGTTATATGACCCAGCAATCCCACTGCTGGGCATACACACTGAGGAAACCAGAATTCAAAGAGACCCATGTACCCCAATGTTCATTGCAGCACTGTTTACAATAGCTAGGACATGGAAGCAACCTACAAGTCCATTGGCAGATAAATGGAAGAAAGCTGTGGTACATATACACAATGAAATATTACTCAGCTATAAAACAAGAACACATTTGAGTCAGTTCTAATGAGGTGGATGAAAATGGAGCCAATTATAGAGAGTGACATAAGTCAAAAAGAAAAACACCAATACATTAATGCATATATATGGAATTTAGAAAGATCATAACAACAACCCTATATGCAAGACAGCAAGAAACACAGATGTGAAAAACGGACTTTTGGATTCTGTGGGGGAAGGCGAGGGTGGGATGATTTGAGAAAATAGCACTGAAATGTGTATTACCATACGTGAAATAGATGACCAGTTCAAGTTCGATGCGTGAAGCAGGGCACTCAAAGCCGGTGCACTGGAACAACCCAGAGGGATGGGATGGGGAGGGAGGTGGGAGGGGGTTCAGGATGGGGGGACACATGTATACCTGTGGCTGATTCATGTCAATGTATGGCAAAAACCACCACAATATTGTAAAGTAATTAGCCTCCAATTAAAATAAATTAATTAATTAAAGAAAAAGAAACTGGTTTTCCTGTCTCTTCAGTTTTCCTTGATATTATGCCTTCCCTCCAATTCTATCCAATGCTACTGAATTATTTTCTTTAAACATTGCTTTCATTATACTACTTCTCCACTCAAAGTTCTTCAGGGATTCCTGATTACCACGACCTTCATAAATTGGTGCTGATGTTTATTCCAATGGAGAAAACTCTTCTTCATTATCTTTGAACCATTGCTCAGTCTGAATTGCTCTCCCTTATTTTTTTTTTTATCAATCTAAACCCTGCCCAGATCAAAGTGAATCCCATTAACCTTAAATTAAGCCCCATAAATCTTAAACTTCCTCTCTACTTCCATAGCTACCCCTTTCCTGAGACTTCTTGAGACTTTACCCTAACATTCTCCCATGTTCCTAACACCATATAGTCAAAGGCACGCCTACTACATTTTCCTTCAATTCATACGCGAGTCAAAAATCTCCCTTGATGAGCTCCCCATCAGGACAGCCTACAAAGGCTGCTAATCTGAGCATCTCCATTGGTTCTTAGGCACTTTTCACATCATTAACATTTACAAAAGCATGGTAGTAAAAAATAGAGTGGATATCTCAAAAAAAAAAAAAAAGATTTAGAAAAAAAAATAACTCCCACCCATAACTAACACACAAGACCAAATGCTGAGCTGCGATGAGGTAATCAGACATATGGAATTTGTCTAAAAGGAGTCAACTGGCTTCCAGATTTGGAGGTTTGATGCCTCTGAGTTATTTTTACTGGTAGAGATTCCATTTTATGAGTAATATTTGGGACATGGTATCAACAGTTGACAGTTCACAAACTCTTTAAAAAGTCTCCCAGCAGAAAAGGTTTAATTAAGCTTGACAGAAACTATCTAACAGCTTTCATAAGTAATTGCTTTACCCAAAATAGGACCAACTCATAAACTGCATGATTTCAGAAATGATGAATCAATAAAAATGTTTATAGAAACAGGATTTTGATTAATTCCTTCAGACTAACAAATTCATGGCACATGTGATAAACTGAGATTTCTACTGTCAATTAGGGAAACCCAGAAATCAAACCCAGCCCTCAAATATGGCTCTTTGGATAACTAATCCCAGATTTTGGCATTGGGAACCACTTTTTAAGCAGCAACTCCAAGATCAACCGCACCACACCTCTGGACTTTACTCCTGGGATAGTCAGGTTCAAAACCATTTCAATTATCAGCCATGCTAAGAGCCACAGTGAGGTTGGCCACAGACAGCATGCATTATAATTATTATGAAGGCTTGATAAATCAAGAAACAAATCATCCATAAGTAACTAATGGTTTCTTTTTATACATATAAACTCAATAGCAATCAAAAATCACTAGCAGTTATAGAAAAGTAATAGTTTCTCTATTACTAGGGTAAGAATTAACATGGAAGTTCCATTTATCTGGAGCACAAATATATTTTTTGTTATATGGCACTATGCTTGGCCTCTCAGTCACGTCCAACTCTTTCTGACACAATGGACTGTAGCCCGCCAGGCTCCTCTGTCCATGGGATTCTCCAGGCAAGAATACTGGAGTGGGTTGCCATGCCCTCCTCCAGGGGATCTTCCCGACCCAGGGATCAAACTCAGGTCTCCCACATTGCAGGCGGATTCTTTACCGTCTGAGCCACCAGGGAGGTCCCTGTGGCACTATGCTCATAGCAATTAACTCCTGAGTTTTTGTAAGAATCTAAAGGACCTCTGAAGCCATTGACAAATATGAAATATTTTCACTATAGTTTTAGTGTCCAAATATATTTATTTGAAAATAATCAACGTGTGACAACTATAGAAACACTCAACTAATCAGTATCAGTGAGTTAACACTTCAATGGAAATTAACATGCAATTATTTAATAGGTACAATATTACTATGTCATTGCCATACACTATCTTCCATGTTTTCCAAAATGCTCTATACTTGATGAGTGCCCCAAATAACCAAATAGCGGAAATAAAGTTGGCATGTCACAGCATCTCTGAGCTGAAAGGGACATTCAGGGACATCCAAACCAACCCGTCCTCTGGGATAATTGTCCTCACAACTCCTGGGTGGTTTTCCATGTTAAAGTCGTGTTAGTGGTAAAGAACACACCTGCCAGTACAGGAGACATAAGAGACACGGGTTCAATCCCTAGGTCGGGAAGATCCCCTAGAGAACGGCAGGCCAACCTACTCGAGTATTCTTGCCTGGGAGAATCCTATGGACAGAGGAGCCTGGAGGGCTACAGTCCATAGGGTTGCAAAGAGTCGAACACGACTAAAGCAACTTAACACACAATCTCTGTTAAGTTATAAGAATTGTACACTCTTATTTTCAATCAACATTTGTCAGTAATTTTCCATTTTTCCTGTAGAAACTCTGGATAAAACAGTACTTATTATTCAGTACTTCTCCTGTATTTAACACTGTATTTCACAGCAATCTAAATTACCATCAGTTGTAACTTTCTGGATTTTAAACTGTGAAAAAATGTGCATTTTACAATTGAAAACACATGGTCATTTTAGTGTGCAATCATACATGCAAAGAACAAGAAATCATGAACATGTGGAATACTGAAGCAAAGGACTCCAGAAATCATCTTGTCTAACATCTTCCATCCCCATTTTTAAAGACCAAGAGAATCAGAGCCAGGAAGTTATTTGCTCAAGATGACACAACAGTGGGTAGCTAATGGGGACAATGAAAAACAGGTTGGACTCCCAGTCTGAAGCTGTCCCACTGGCTGTTAACCTTTTTAACCCTCACTCCAGTAACAGCGGTCACCAGGGTGGTGAGTCCAGGCTGGAGGGATGACATGGGACATATGCAGCCTTGTTTAATTTTTTAAGAAAAATGTAATTATAAACACTAAAAAAAATAAAATGCAATGGCACAAATCACCATAAATGATATAAAATGGTTATATCCACAGGCTTCTCTTATGATTACATGCTAAAAATTTACAACTATTCTCATCAACAGCATTTCCCCTCCTAATTAGAGTGACCTTGAGAGCTTCTGAGAATGTGTAATGTTTCCTAAAGTACTACAAAAAACATCGTAAACACGGTTTGTGCAACAGTCACCTTTATCTACCTGAGGCTTCACTTCTCAAGCCTATGCAAGGTTACACATAGAATTCATAGATCTAATTCTGTTATTTGATACCACAATTATCAGTAGGATTGCTTCACAATGAGTTGATGCCCTCTTGAAAACAAATATTCATGCAAGAAGATGACCTCAGTTTGGTAAAGGGCATATGGATGGTTACAATCTCTCAGGCAAAACTATGCCATGCTAATCTGACCAGAAAGCTGGACCAATAATTTTTTTATGTTAATGCATTCCATGCAAATCATATCTTCATAGATAACATGCAGCATTTACATGTCTCCCTGTGATTCATGTCAGGAACGAGGAAGAGGGAACTCTTAATGCAACTATGCTTTCAGATATCGACAATATATGTCAGGCACTGTATGAAGCATGGTACAGTATTTAACTCACTCAGTTTTTAACCATCCAAAACACTAACCTTGTGTTTTGGAAAAAAAGTAAAAGATCAGAAATGCTAAGTAACTTTCCCGAGGCCTCACAGCTGGTATGGTGGCAGAGCAGCCACTCAGAGCCCCACTTGTCTGATTGCAAACGCTGTGATGGTTCCTTGATACTTCCTTCTCTGGACTCTCAAAGGCCTTTAATCGTAGCATCACTGCAACGGGCAGTGCATTGTATGCTTTTCTTCAAACTACCTTCTGGGACTGTACATGAATTTCTAAAGGGCTGTACATAATTCTATTCTTATGCCAGTCACCTTTGACAAAAAGGATGTTAAATAGATACTGGCAGAACAGAAAGTGCGAAAGTGAAAGTTGCTCAGTTGTGTCCAAATCTTTGTGACTGTATAGTTCGTGGAATTCTCCAAGTCAGAATACTGGAGTGGGTAGCTGTTCTCTTCTCCAGGGGATCTTCCCAACCCAGCGATTGAACCCTGCATTGCAGGTGGGTTCTTTACCATCTGAGCCACCAGGAAAGCCCCAACTGAACAGAAGTGATATTAAACAATATTGAAAGAGCTTCAAAACTTGATCAGTATTTCTAATCAGGTGTTAACTGAATTAGTTGGAAAAATGAGCTGTTACCATCAAGCAGACCTCCTTCCATGGGCAGGTATTAGTTTTCATTTGTTAAATAAAATTCTATGTGAAATAGAGAGCAGGCTGTGCCATCACATATAGGCCCTGTTTGGGTGTATGTACTTGAATATAATGAACAGAGAGAAGTGGAAAGTGGTGCCACAAAGGAACAGAATGCAGAGCAGCCGTGGAGATTTCAATTGATGGCATCACTAAGTGGGATTAAAAATTTGTGCCAGGCAAGAAGAGTGCGACTGGGAAGTTAAGTCATTAAACAACTTTTACGGAGCTTTTACAGAGTCTTAAGAGCAGGCAAGAGAAAGAAAGAATTGAACACAACTGACTAGTACTCTTGTCTTCTTGAAGACTGGGGCCTTGGCTTGTTTTACTAGATGCCAACCACCCTTGCTTACTGGCTTTGGAGAGAAACCCTCCTGGGTGCTAGACGGTGTGTCTGCCCTTTTTGTTTAAATCCTGATTGGGGCTTTAGGTTTAATTTGTAAAATAGGTAAAGATGAAGTAAATTCTGGTTTGGGCTTTATTATTATTATTCTTTATTTTTAGAAAGCATGTTTATTTTGTGAATGCTTTTTTTTTTTTTTTTAATGCATTGGGTCTTAGTTGCTACATGTGAACTCTTAGCTGTGGCACGTGGGATCTAGTTCCCAGGGGCCCTGGCATTGGGAGCTCGAAGTCTTAGCCACTTGACCACCAGGGAAATCCCTGGGTTTTATTTTTATTTTGTAAAATGTATAAAGATACATGTATGAAACCTTTGAAAATTGTAAAGCACTATAAAATGTAAAGAATTGTTTATTCAATTTAAAAAAATTAAAAATGTGTAGAGATGCAGAAAAGTATAGAGAATAATACCAAGTATTCAATGAATTAATTTTTGGATAAATATGCTTTAGATATTTTTTTTCATAGGGAAACACAACATTATTGATAATGTGAAGGAGCCTTTGGTATCCCTTCCTCCTCCCTTCCTCTCCTCAGAGGCAGTCTCTGAGAAGCTGGGGTGCATCCATGCCCCTATATTGTTTGTTTTACATTTTTATTTAGATATTTGCATAAAATTAATGTATCTTTAGTAACAATTTTCTACACTCTGTTCTTGAGAGCGCTCCAGGTGGACACACGTGCATCTAGTTTATTCCTTTTAACTGCTTTAGGAGGCTACATGTGAGAGTCTTGCCCTGAAGTGTCTAGCTAAAGGTGGAATTGCTTGCTTTTATGGTGTACACACTTTCAGTTTTACTAGAAAGTGCCTCTGTTTTTAAGTTTCACGTATCAATACACACACCATTTATACATCTAGGCAAGACTACCTCCAATGCACTAGGCTAAGAGAGAAGTTATATGAAAATCTAAGTGGAGTTCAACGAGCATCATAATTTTCTTCAAAAGGCCACTTTGGGTACTTCTTTGGTTTTATATCTTTCCATGACTAAATGTGCTTCCAAGCTTTGGGCTAGGACCAGAGGTGGAAAATAAGAACTCTTGTTGTTCAGAGGTGTGCGCTGATTGTTTGGGGTCTGTGAACATCAGCTCATGCCAGCCGGGTAGGAACTGGTAAATGGCTCCTTTGAGGAAAAAGATAAACAGAAATAAAGAAATGCCAGAGCTAACTGGAAAATTGTTTTCATAATTCAATTTTGTTTTACATAACCTTGCTCCCCAAATGTTAGCAATTTAGCTCAAAGAGCTGTTAGTGTTATTAAATAGTCACTAAATGTTGCAAAGAGACAGCTCAGCAAAACTCACGAATCGAGAAACCATTTTATGACCATTGTTTCACCTCTGGGGGTGGCTCGCTGCATTTTGTTCCAGGTCCCTAGGGCCCAGAGGTAATAACATCTGTATTTTTAAGACCAGCTTTGCACCACACCTGCATATCAATTCCCTTTTTCGACTTCTGCCTCTAAACCAAAGCCAAATGTTTGGCTACAGATTGGATTTCCAGGGTTCAGCTGAGTATTAAATGCAGCAGCTTCAAGACTTCATTGGTCCCACAAAAAAATTTTAAGTGATGTTAATTGAGTCCTGGGAAAGTTTTAAAAAATATAAATTCTTAGAGGAGAAGAAGATGAAAGGAAATAAAAGGCAGGCAGGAAGAAGAAGAAAAGGAGCAGACAATAAGAAATTACTAATAAAAATAGAGGTGAAATCTAAATGGTGGTGGAAAAATTTAAATGAAAATAATTTACAAAAAATGATTATAGTCTCATTTCATGTACTTCGTTAGTTTGTTTCTGGCTTGTATCTGCTTTTATTTTAAAAGCAGAACATTGCTGCTAAATGTTCTAAAAACAACTGGAGGAGAGGAATTTGAGATAGGGAATTTGAGGAATCAAGAGTTCTCAGGTTAGAGTTCACATTAGTTGATTTATCACTAGAAACTTCTGCTGACATTTGCCATGAGACCACATGATGTAATTGAATCAATTCTTTAACTTACAAATTATCTTCTAAAAACTAGAAGCAATTATGGATCCCTTGGCAAACCCACTCCAGTATTCTTGCCTGGGAAATACCATGGACAGAAGAAGGAGCCTGGCAGGCTACAGTCCATGGGGTCGCGAAAGAGTCGGGCACTACTTAGTGACTAAATAACAATTATAGATTGGCTACTCCCTGGTGATAGGTAGGAAGGTGCTTTAAACTACTGGTTAAACTCTTCTGAATCTCTGTGACAGATATGGATTACTGTGAGTAGTTCACCTGGAAAATAATGTGAACGTAGCCTCCAAGGGGCTTGGACCTTCATCTGGAAAGGCTCCTTGAAGAGAGGCATTTTCATTATGGATTCCCGATGTTGAAGATCACCCAATTCAAACTTCTTGCCCACTGCAGGGATCTCAGGTACACCTTCCCTGAATAGGTTATCCAGCTACTTCTGTGGAACATTCGCTCTGTGCATCTGGCGGCAGCACAATTCTATTTTCTAGGAAATTTTTCTTTATGGTTGATTAAATTCAGATCCCTGATTACTTCTACCCATTGGTCCTGGTTCTGCCTTTGTGAGTAGAACAAAGGAGATCTATACTCATTTTCCAGAGCTTTGATGATGATATTGCTGCCTCTTCCTGCCTATTAGCTGCTCAGTTGTGTCTGACTCTTTGTGACTATAGCCATGAACTATAGCCTGCTGGGCTCCTCTGTCCTTGGGATTCTCCAGGCAAGAACACTGGAGTGGGTTACCATTCCCTTCTCCAGGGGATCTTCCTGACCCAGGAATTGAACTCGAGTCTCCTGGATTGCAAGTAGACTCTTTACCATCTAAGCCACCAGGGAAGTCCTTCTTCCTGCTTATCGCCTCCAGTATTCTCCAGGTTAAACCATGCCAGCTCTCTCAACTGTACACATTTCATAGGGCTTTCCTGGTGGCTCAGGTAGTAATGACTGTCTGCAATGCAGGAGATCTGGGTTGGATCCCTAGGTCAGGAAAATCCCCTAGAGAAGGGAATGGCAACCTGCTCCAGTATTCTTGCCTGGGAAATCCCATGGACTCATTTTATAGAAACCCTAATGACTGGTCCTGGGTACCATCCCTTGGGTGTGTTCTAGATCATCAGAGTCCTTCTGAAAATGAGCTGCTCTGAACAGAACATAATGTGATCTGACCTGCAAAACACAAGAGAACTCATTTCTCAGGGCCCTTTATTTCTAGTAATGCAGAAACTAGTAATCTAGTTAGATTCACTTTAACATCTTTTCATTGCACTTGTGGTCCTTTTAAAAAATTAATTAACTTTTGGCTGTGCTAGGTCTTTGTTGATGTGATTTTTGCTGTTGTTGCTGTTTACGTTTTTAAGGTATTTATTTATTTTTTTGTGGGGGGGAGTTGGGTGCAATGTGTGGCATGAGGGATCTTAGTGCCTTGACCAGGGATTGAACCTGAGCCCTTTGCAATGTAAGCATGGAGTCTTA
Source organism: Bison bison bison (assembly GCF_000754665.1). Classification (NCBI taxonomy): domain Eukaryota; kingdom Metazoa; phylum Chordata; class Mammalia; order Artiodactyla; family Bovidae; genus Bison; species Bison bison. The sequence continues at coordinate 502,783 of NW_011494606.1, forward strand.
ACCATTGGACTGCCCAGGAAGTCCTGCACTAGAGGTTTTTAATGAAAGTCAGTTCAAATTTCCTGATCATTTCTAGATGAACTGCAGAGAGTTATGTAAGCTCTCTGAAATGAGCTACGTAAGTCTGGTCCAGATCTTTTTCTTTTTTTTTGGAGCCACCATCAAGCTTAGATATTTGGAGTTCCCAAATTTTATCCTTCTTCATGTTGAAAATGTAGATATGTGTCTATCTCTTGTCTCAGCACAGTTAAATGGCACATTTGTGTTGTGTGTCTATTCTGGGTCAGATGCTGTGCTGGCAGCTGGGGATAGGCAGTGAATGAGACATAGTCTTTGCCTGAGCAGAGCCTCCATCCAGTGGGGAGAGTTAGCAGCAGCAGCAGCAGACCTGCCTCTTGAGAAACCTGCATGCGGGTCAGGAAGCAACAGTTAGAACCAGACATGAAACAACAGACCGGTTCCAAATAGGGAAAGGCATATGTTAAGGCTGTATATTGTCACCCTGATTATTTAACTTACATGCAGAGTACATCATGAGAAACGCTGGGTTGGACGAAGCACAAGCTGGAATCAAGATTGCTGGGAGAAACATCAATAACCTCAGATATGCAGATGACACCACGCTTATGGCAGAAAGCGAAGAACTAAAGAGCCTCTTGATGAAAGTGAAAGAGGAGAGTGAGAAAGTTGGCTTAAAACTCAACATTCAGAAAACTAAGATCATGGCACATGGTCCCATCACTTCATGGCAAATAGATGAGGAAACAATGGAAACAGTAAGAGACTTTTTTGGGGCTCCAAAATCTCTGCAGATGGTGATTGCAGCCATGAAATTAAAAGACGCTTGTTCCTTGGAAGAAAACTTATGACCAACCTAGACAGCATATTAAAAAGCAGAGACATTACTTTGTCAACAAAGGTCCATCTAGTCAAAGCTATGGTTTTTCCAGTCATCAAGTATGGATGTGAGAGTTGGACTATAAAGAAAGCTGAGCACTGAAGATTGATACTTTTGAACTGTGGTGTTGGAGAAGACTCTTGAGAGTCCCTTGGACTGCAAGGAGATCCAACCAGTCCATCCTAAAAGAAATCAGTCCTGAATATTCACTGGAAGGACCGATGCTGAAGCTGAAACTCTAGTACTTTGGCCACCTGATGTGAAGAACTGACTCATTTGAAAAGATCCTGATGCTGTGAAAGATTGAAGGCAGGAGGAGACAGGGATGACAGAGGATGAGATGGTTGGATGGCATCACTGACTCAATGTACACAAGTTTGAGTAAACTCCAGGAGTTGGTGATGGACAGGGAGGCCTGTTGAGCTGCAGTCTATGGGTTTGCAAAGAGTCAGACATGACTAAGCGACTGAACTGAACTGAACTGAACATTATTTTGGGGTTCCTAAGGAGTAGGTCTGGCCCTGCACTCTGTTCTTACTTGCTCTAAAAGGGTGATGAGGATGACCAAGAGAAGGAGCAGCTTCTGTTTTGTTTTTTTAAATATTCACTCTGTATAAAGAATATGTTATATATCTCATATTGTACTCCTCCAATCCCTTGTAATCTTCATAGCAATCTGATGAGGTATTTTTATCCTCATTTATGGCTGGAAAACCACTCCAGTACTCTTGCCTGGAAAATCCCATGGACGGAGGAGCCTGGTGGGCTGCAGTCCGTGGGGTTGCTAAGAGTCGGACTCGACTGAGTGACTTCACTTTCACTTTTCACTTTCATGCATTGGAGAAGGAAATGGCAACCCACTCCAGTGTTCTTGCCTGGAGAATCCCAGGGATGGCGGAGCCTGGTGGGCTGCCGTCTATGGGGTTGCACAGAGTCATGGCTGGAAAGATAGGCTGTTTCTTGTCACATTATTAGGAAATGTACCCATCAGTAGCTCAGCAGTTGACGATTGACTAGACACATGTAGAAATAAGGCCACTTACCAGGATCCAAACCCAGGATGCCCATGCCTGAAATCCACATATCACCCTGACCACTTTTTCTGATGCCTTGCTGACTTACAGGCCAACAAGAAATCCAAATGATCTAGAAGCCCCTTTTTCAAGGGTCCTGGTGGAATCCAGCCTTGGCCTTCCTAACAGGGTTTCCCTGCATTTCACTGCTGTGTGAGCTCATCAGGGCGCCTGCTTCCCTTCTGCCCACATGACCAATGTTTTGGAAATCCCAGCTCATAAGATCCCCGGGGACAGCTGCCTGGGTTTCTTTGGAAGTTTTCCTCCATCCCCTGGTTCTCATTTCCTTTGTATGGTGTTTCTTTCAATGGTGAAGGGAATGAGTTCAGGGGTTTTGTTTGGTTGCCTCATTTTATTAATTCACTTACCTATCTACCAGCACCTCTATTTTTAGTCTTCCACCCCTTGGAAGCCACATTTCTCTTTGGAGTCTCTAACCAGAGGACCCTGTTTATCTTTTCTGAAAATAGAGATTCTGTGCATCATAGAAAACGCATTTCCATTTTTCCATTTATATTTAAAAGGGAAAAGTGAACAAGCCTGCGGTCAGAAGTGGAGAGCTAGGAAACACTGGAGAATTGTTTTCATTTGCAAAACCAAATTTGTACCAATTGATTTACATTGAAGGGAGTGTAATCTAAGAACTATTCTAAAGTCCTGTCTTTTCCCAGGTCCTGGTTTTGAATGGAGGGCAGTGGTTTGGTAGAAAGGGTGGCATCTTCCATCCCAGGCTGGCAGGACTCCTCACACACAGGCCTCATCTGCTGTTTGTAAAAGCATCCAGCACAGCACCCAGCCCAGAGTCAGTAAATGAGAACTTCTGTGTGTGTTGGGGGGGTTGGGGGTAGGGAGTTCACCTATGTTCACGTGGTCATGCTTCTTCCCCTGCCAAGTCGAGCTCATTACCTCTCTCCATTTTGAAAGGAAGCAGAAATAGTCTCTGAGTTCCTGGTCTCCAGTTACTGCTCTCTTCAAATATTCCATATTCTTCATCTCCACTCAAACTCTTACCTCCTTTTGGAACATTCCACGGTGACTCTCACCAACACTAACCTCTCCCTCTCTTCCTATGCTTGAAGTATATCTTCCAACGGAATATTTCTGGATTTAATTAAATATTTTCAGAAACTGTTATTTAAGCCTTTCAGATTTATACTTTCCTTTCCACTGAGATGATGCTTTATGAAGTCGGAACTAAATTTCACTCTTACCCTCCTTTCCAAAAATCCCTTACAAGGTTGAGCCAGGCAGTTAGTAAAATCTCTGATCTAGGCTTATAAAATCATTAACAGACATGACCGTTCACTAGAAGGCAGTCACCAGAATTGTAAATAGAGGGCTCCGATGAAACACATACAGCTTTTAAATGACAAGAACATACACATTAACAAAGCCAGGAAGCATTTTGAAATAACGTATGGGGATATTAGTGAGTAGGATGACTTTTCAGCATAAAATAAAATGGGTTAAATAAATTCTATTTATTTGAACAAGACACAGAAAAAATAAATTTCTTTTATAGACCTGCCCTTGTGCTTTCTAATTTATGACACAGTCACAGATGTCACAGGAGGTCAGGGACACAGGGAAGTCAAAGATAACCCTGATGTTTTAAGTTCAGTTGATCTGGGAGATTTATGATTTCATGCAGAGAAATACAAATATTTGGAGGAAGCAATAGGTTCAGTTTACTTGTTTATTCCCTGCAGCTTTCCAAAAGAATTGGAGATGGGGCAGTAACCTTAGGTGGTTGGCGACACAAGAGAAATGGGTGTAAGAATTCCATGTAGAAGATGAAAATTGAAAGGGCTGACTTCAAGGGCATGTGAGAACAAGGAAAATTCAGCATCCTATAACTCAGAAGGATAGATTCTCAAGAAGACTTTGAGGAGGTGGAAAAAATAAAACTATGATGATGGCAATTGAATATAATAATTAGGAAGTTGCCAGTGTCCTCACGAGTAAAGGTGGCTGAATTCAGACCGGGATGGGTAACAAAATAGAGGGCAGCAAGGATTTGCAAGAAGTGGGTAGAGTTCTCCCAAACAATTTTGCAAATCTTTATTTGGGGCAGAGAGAGAAATATTTAGCCAAAACAGACCCACTGAGTACTGGAGAAAAAGAAGATAGGGTACTTTAGGGAGAAAGCATGTCTAATCTACCATTCTGATGACCTAGCTTGAACTGTAGAGCCTCCATGCCTGCAGCTGGCTTCTGTGGATAAAATTTGAATGAATAAATATCCCTGTAGTAAGGGGAGGACAGGGAAAAGGGTCTATTTATTCAGTGAGTTTATGGTCTGGTCAACATGCAGCAAATCCCCATTCAGATCATAGGTGGGTATCAGTTTCACAGACTCAAAGCCCAGATGAAGTATACTTACTCGCCAAGTAAAAGAGGCATATTGGTCAGCTGGGAATTTGGCCCAAATGTTACACTACATTCCACCTAATCAGTACCGGTTTATTGGAGTATATAGGTTCTGCATGGATTTACTGCTTACATGCAATATGATCCCATGGGTGGATAGAAGAACCCTACTGAGCACAACAGTTGGTATGAATATATGTTAATAAACAATGTGTAGACAAAAAATTGACATGGTCAGGACTGCTTTACTTAGATGAATGTGGGGAGTTATGAAGATGAGAAGGTCTAGATGAGGAAGAGAGGTTTGGAGAGAAAGACTGTGTCTCATTTTGTATATGTGGCTGCATAAATATCTCCAGGCTAATGATTAATTGGCTCAACATTGTCAAAAGTGAGCAAAGACAATTGAAGACAATAAATGCTAATCCTACTTATGTCTTAGTTCTCCAAACCAGTACTTCCTAAAGTTGTTCTGAATATATGGGGTTTTAAAAGATGTTTAAAATTGAAAATAAAAAACACTGGGATGACCCAGAGGGAGGGTAGGGGAGGGAGGAGGGAGATGGGTTCAGGATGGGGAACGCGGGTATACCTGTGGCGGATTCATTTCGATATTTGGCAAAACTAATACAATATTGTAAAGTTTAAAAAAAAAAAAAAAAAACCAAAATAATGGCTCCATGGGAAATAAGTTTTGGAAATGCTAAATTACACAAAGTCAAGCAGGTTTCCTTAGTGTCTTCACTGTGCCAGTGGGCCCTGTGAATCTCTAAGAGGAGCATATAACACAGCATTTCTTGGGCTTATTCACGTATAAAACCTTTTTTGTGCACGACTCTCACAGGACTAAAGGTCCTGGAACACACTTTGGGAAAGGTTGCTCTTCACCAGCTCCGTTTATGCAAACACTATGCCTGTGACTGGCTATAACAAATAAAAATGCATTTGCTTTTTCATAAGTCAAGGTGAATTTCAAAATGCTTTTTCATCTCCACAACAAAACAAGCCACTACAACGAGAAGCTGGTACACAGCAGAGTAGCCCCCACTTGCTGCAACTAGAGAGAACCTGTGCTCATTGACGAAGACCCAGTACAGCCAAAAACAAAAATAAATAAAATAAAAAGTTAAAAAAGCTTTTTCATTAAGGAAGCAGACTCAAATGCTTTACTTGGGTTATTCATGTGACTAAGTGACAATGGCTTTTCTTAAATAAACAATACCCTTCAAGATGGGATTATTCTCAAAAGCACAATTTGTGGATTTGCTAACTCCTTCCTACTGATGGCAATAGCATTCTGATTTAAGCCACATTTAGCAACAATCAGAAACTTCCAGAAATTCTTCCAACAATCAACCACCTTGCTCCAAGCTCATTGGAGCACCCTGGATTGGGTCTTTGAAACGTATCAATGCAGTGACTCTATTGGGAAATAATTTCACAGCTGGGGTCTCTGTCTGAGTGTGACCCTTTCAACTTCAGAATTCAGAAGGCAGGGCAGACGTTGAGAGGAAGTTGAATGGCCTCCCATTCTGGCCCCATAGCAATGTGTCAAAAGTTTAAGCAGCTGCAGATCCCTCTTTTCTGTCAACAGCTGCAGCCATGGAACCCACCCCTTTTCATGGGTGAAAACAGCCATGGACAACCTTGTACAGATTCACACACTAACAATCCAAGCCTGGGATACCATTCTGGCTTCCTGCAGACTGCCCTTTGAATTCCAGATCCTCTATCTCTGTGCAACCATTTCCTCTATGAATTATCTGTTTTCAGAAATCCTTTAATTCAAGGCGCCATCTTACAAAGAAGTTTGCAGAAGAAGTCTGGCATCGACCCCACTGGGGGGTGATTAGTTGAAACTGTGAGCTCATCCAACCTTAGTAAGCCTCATTACCTCTTTTACAAAAGGCTTTAATTCCCCTTTAGCGATTACACTGACAAAAGCACAAAGATATTGGTCATTCACGACCCTTTTCCAAAGGTCTCCCAGGCCTTCTGGCTCCTCCCTGACCACACAGCTAGCGTTTCCCAAGTCTTTGAGAGTTGTCCATTTCCACAGAACTGGCTAAAAGGGAATGTCTTTCAAATGACCCAGCAGTACTTCTGGGGCCCCAAATGCCTTAGCGATGAATGGTAAACTCACTGACTTAAATGCCTCTATTGTTGTTGCTGAGGGCTAAGTCGTGTCTGACTCTTTGCGATTCCATGGACTGTAGCCTGCCAGGCTCCTCAGTCCATAGGATTCCCCAGACAAGAATACTGGAGTGGGTTGCCATTCCCTCTTCCAGGGAATTTTCCCCACCCAGAGATTAAACTCAGGTCTGCTGCATTGCAGGCAGATTCTTTACTGACTGAACCACCTGGGAAGCCCTTCTGCTGCTGCTAAGTCACTTCAGTCGTGTCTGACTCTTAGTGACCCCATGGGACACAGCCTACCAGGCTCCTCCATCCATGGGATTTTCCAGGCAAGAGTACTGAAGTGGGGGGCGGGGGAGGGGAAGCCCTACATGCCTCTGTAAATCAGGCGTTCTCGGCAAAGAGCACTCACTCAACTTCTGCTCAACTCAAAGTCTGCAAGACCTGACCCTGGCCAATTTTCCAATCTTAACTAGAGCCATTTCCCATTCCACAACTTACATGCTCAACCAGCACCCTCTCCTTCCTCCCTCCATCCCCCTAGAGATCCAGGCATTCCAAATCCTGTCCCTTGATCCTATCACAATGTAAGCTCTGCCTTAATTGTCCTCCTTGGTCTGCCAAACAAAAATCCTCCCTTAGGCCAACTGAAATGTCATTTCCTCTGAAGCTTTCTCTGACCTCCCTAGGAGGGTTAATAACTCTCTCTCCTCCACATATAACATGAATCGCTCACCTGTCATGTTATACAATGGTTAATTGTTATCAATCGTCTCTCCTGTCTAGAATGTGAGCTCCTGAGGGTCCCCAGCACAGAGCAGGTGTCCGCAGGGTGCTCACTGAGAAAAAAGGGGGAGTACCGAGCTTCCGTTGCAGATGGGCACAGGGCTTCTGAGGGGATGAAGCTTCCACAAGAGATGTTGGCAGTGGGAAGTAGGCACCAGCTCATTGGTAGGCTAGCCTGGGACCACACTTAACCTGTCTCCAAGAGGAAATGGCAATACTTTCATTTCCAAGGAAAACCATGCTGCTGCTGCTGCTAAGTCACTTCAGTCATGTCCGACTCTGTGCGATCCCATAGATGGCAGCCCACCAGGTTCCCCCGCCCCTGGGATTCTCCAGGCAAGAACACTGGAGCGGGCTGCCATTTCCTTCTCCAATGCATGAAAGTGAAAAGTGAAAGTGAAGTCGCTCAGTCGTGTCTGACTCTTAGCGACCCCATGGACTGCAGCCCACCAGGCTCCTCTGCCCATGGGATTCTCCAGGCAAGAGTACTGGAGTAGGGTGCCATTGCCTTCTCCAAAATACGTAAACAAATGTATATAAATAGCCTGAGTTTACACTCGAGTACAGAGAGTAAATTACTGGAACCAGGAGTGTCCCCAACATCCGTCCCTGCTAAGTGGAACCCCGCCCCCTTCATGATCTCCCTCCAGTGGTAAGACAGGCTATTTCTCCAAAGGTAGTCCTTGCTGATTTGAACCTGTTTGCAAGGGAGTTCTGGTGTTTGTTTTTTTTTTTTTTTTTTTAAGATTTTTTTGCTGTGGATCATTTAAAAAGTCTTTATTGAATTTGTTACAGTATTGTTGCTGTTGTTCAGTCACTAAGTTGTGTCCGACTCTCTGCGCCGCATGGACTGCAGCATGCCAGGCCTCCCTGTCCTTCACCATCTCCTGGAGCTTGCTCAAACTCATGTCCATTGAGTTGGTGATGCCATCCAACCATCTCATCCTCTGTTGTCCCCTTCTCCTCCTGC
>NW_011494606.1:511115-511734 GCF_000754665.1 Bison bison bison
AAAAATTTGTCATCTTTTTTCTGGCTCGAAGATAGAGAGTTCATGTGGCAAGGAAAAATGGGCAGCCACCCGGGGCTGACAACAAACAAAAAAACAGGGACCTCAGAAATGAATTGTCAATAAGCAGGGAGCTTGGAAGGCTCCATCCGAGTGAGCATGGCAGCCATGGGGACACCTCGATCTCAGCCCAGTCAGACCCTAAGCAGAAAATCTATTCACGCTGTGCCCAGATTTCCAACCTACAGAAACAATGATATAATACATAATATATATAGGTATTAATTTACATAATATAGAAACTATGAAGTAATACAACTGTGTTGTTTTAAGCCACTGAAGTGTGTGGTATTTTTTTACAAAGCAATAGAAAACTAATTACACATGTAACTGGGAAAGTTTAGTTATTACTAATAGCTAGGGTTTCCATTTCTCTTTGCATAAAATTGGTGTTTCTTGTTGCTACTGCTTTACCTTCCAAATCATGGTGGCTCAGACCCTTTAACGGAGAAGGCGATGGCACCCCACTCCAGTACTCTTGCCTGGAAAATCTCATGGACAGAGGAGCCTGGAAGGCTGCAGTCCATGGGGTCACTGAGGGTCAGACACAACTGAGCGACTT
>NW_011494606.1:511834-538498 GCF_000754665.1 Bison bison bison
AGTATTGGAGCTTCAGCTTCAGCATCAGTCCTTCCAATGAATATTCAGGGTTGATTTCCTTTAGGTTGAGTGGTTTGATCTCCTTGCAGTCCAATGGACTCTCGAGTCTTCTCCAGCAACACAATTTGAATGCATCAATTCTTTGGTGCTCAGCCTCCTTTAGGGTCCAAATTTCACATCTGTATATGATTATTGGAAAAATCATAGCTTTGATTATACAGACTTTTGTTGGCAAAGTGATGTCTCTGCTTTTTAATCTGCTGTCTAGGTTCATCACAGCTTTTCTTTCAAGGAGCAAGTGTCTTCATGGCTGCAGTCACTATTCACAGTTTCTGCTTAATGTTTTAGTTTTATGGCTGAGAGGTGTGTGGGATCTTAGCTCCTTGACCAGGGCTCAAACCTGTGCCCCCTGCATTGGAAGGCAAAGTCTTAATCACTGGACAGACAGAGCGGTCCCTTCACAGGATTTCTGTTGTGAAAAAATTAGCACTGCCTGGAGTACACCCCAGTGCCTTCCTAAAGATGCCACTCTCTGGATAGTGGTGGATCTCTCAGTTCACACGTGCTTATGAAAAGTGGTGCTTCTCTCACTGACAGGAGCAATGAACAGAAAACTAAGGGGGAAGACAGGACAAGGCAGGAGGTGGATGGAGGGGCCTGAAGTGGGGGGTTGGGGACACATCCCACTGGGCAAAGTGCCACATGATCCCTTCCTCTCTGCAGCATATAGTTCCTCTGTGACATGTGAGTGGCTGTCACCATCAACTGCTTGTCGATCTGATGCTTTCTCCTATTTAATATCAGCATATTCTTCTTTAAATCAGGGAAGGAATATACATGACACAAGTGCTCTAAAACAGATTATCTAAATCCCTTTTGCAAACAGTTTTCACCTCTTCATTGCTGATGACAGTGTTGGAATTGATGCCAGGGAACCTGTCTTTAATTTGATTTGCTTATTCAGTCCCAAATGTGCCCAAGGGAGTTCATTTTCTCGAAGTGTCTGGCATATAGTAAGCAGTCAATAAGTGGTAGTTCTGATTATTATTTTTCTTCTGCTCCCCATGTATGGCCAAGAAGAGATTACTGGCCAATTTGGGTCCTTCCAGAGAGCAAATTAAACCCATGTGGCTTATTTGGCCAAAGCCTGAGTTAAACTCTGAGATGACTCTGGACATGCATGTCCTTACCTTGGACCTTCAGGTCTAAAAAGCTGAAGAGATGTGGGAGGTTTCAGAAACATGGCTGAGCTGAGAAGAGTTCAGCTTAATTCCTTGTGAAATGACCCCTTCCACAATTATTAACTATATAACACTCTTCAGAAATTGTTGTGGTGGATCACATTTGTTAACTAATTTGTATGAACTCATATACATGTTACCTATTAACACTAATAATCTACATTACGTTTTCTGGTTTTTTTTTTCCTCCCTTCTCTGCATAGTCACTCATCAGCTCATAAATGCCCCAAAGAACAAGAAGAGGCGTATTATGAAAGGATTCTGTCATGTCAGTTGGTAGTTAATCTTCTTTAGGCTCATCACCAACCTACAAGCCAGGGCTAAGAAGAGCAAACCACAAACCATGAGTACCTTATATTTCGTGTCACTCTCTGGATTTAAAACCCTCCAGTGGGGTCCCCCCAGGGAGACAGCAATGCAGCTCTTGAATTCTGAGCCAAACCTGGTTTGGGTCTGACCCTGTGCCTTCCAAGCTGTGTGACTCGGAGCTAGTGAAATAACCTGTTGACCTCAGTTCCTTATCTGTAAACTGGGGATAATACTCATTTCGTGAGAATACCATCAGGATTAAGTGATATCGAATTTTAAATTACAACATTCACTTTTGGAGAGTTTGCAGCAAAATGCTGCCAGTTTAAACACAGATTGGAAAGAGTTTTTGGAAAACCATTTGGCAATAGGGATCAGGAGGCTGAAAATGCTCACGCTCTTTGACCCAGTCATTCCAGTTATAGGAATTAATCCTGAAGGTATAATCGAAAGCAAGGTCAAAGATGGACATACAAGGATGCTGATCGCAGCTTTATTTATATTTATGCAAACTGGAAACAAGGACTTCTCTGGTGGTCCAGTGATTAAGAATTCAACTGCCCATGTAGGGTGCATGGGTTCAATCCCTGGTCTGGGAAGATTCCACATGCTTCAGGGTAACACCGTCCATGTGCCACAGCTACTGAGGCCCATGCTTTAGAGCCCACTCGACAGTAGCGGCAGTAGCCCCTGTTTGCCGCAACTAGAGAAAGCTCAAGCTTTCTGCAGCAATGAAGCACCGATGAAGACCCAGGGTGGTTAAAAATAGATGAATAAATCATTTTAAAAGACTGGAAACAACCCAAATGCACAGTACTAGGATAATGCTTCAATAAATCATTGTGCATTCACAGGATGGAATATTAGATACTGCTTAGGACGATGCTTATAAAGAATTTTTAATAATGTGGGAGATCCCCTTCAAAATGCTAAGTGATAAAAGGATGGAAGAGACACCATATAATACCAGGAAGAAGTATTATCAGGATGCAAACAATGGAAGGTTATGGTCTTCTTTCTTTCTGTGTTTTATAATTTTTTTTTTACAAACAGCATATACATATTTTAAACACTCAAAGATCACAACTAAACTTAAAAATATGAAAGCCTTAATAAAGAGTCTGCAGGACTTCGTTGGTGGTCCAGTGGTTAAGAATCTGCCTACCAATGTAGGGGATGCCAGATGGATCCCTGGTTGGGGAACTAAGATCCCAACTGCCATGGAGCGACTGGGATGAAGCCCGCACGTTGCAGCTTCTGAGTCTACACACCTCAAGTAGACAGAAGCCCGTGCACTTCAAGGAAGATCCTGAGTACTGCAACTAAGACCTGACAACAGCCAAAAATAAACAAATACATAAATAAAATATCTTAAAAAACAACAACAAAGGGCCCACCATACGGTGTGAGTCCCATTCCTCCCCACTTACCCTGCCCTCAGCATGCTTCCTAAGGGGCTACTGATCAGCCCTAGCCCATTTCCTTCCTCATCTCCTGCTCTGCTCTGGACTCCAGACCCTTCACACTTCTGAACTCCCTGTACCTTCCGAGACCTCTCATTCTCTTTCACAAGCCCTAGTGTTCGTCTGTATTGGAAAAAGTTACAGATCCTTCCTCCTTGGACCTAGTTAAGGCTGGATTCAGCATGACTCTATCTGGACACCTGCCCTGAGACTCAGGGTGGGTAAGGCTCTACCTCCTTATTCCTCAAGTACAACTCACACTTTGTGCTGTGTTGAGCATGCAGTGCTGTTTCACCACAACAGTGAGGGCCGCTACAGCAAGTGCAGTCACCTTACCTTGATCACCTCTGAATCTTCAGTGCTGGGCATGATGTCTGAGTCTTAGCAGTGAATCAGTGAGTAGAGAAGCTGTTCGTTGTTCAGTCATTAAGTCATGTCTGACTCTTTGTGACCCTATGAACTGCAGCACACCAGGCTTCCCTGTCCTTCACCAACTCCCAGAGCTTGCTCAAACTCATGTCAACTCATATTGAGTTGGTGATGCCATCCAACCATCTCATCCTCTGTTGCCCCCTTTTCCTCCTGCTTTCAACCTTTCCCAGCATCAGGGTCTCTTTCAATAGTTGGCTAAAGCCACTTCCATCAAGTGGCTAAAGAATTGGAGCTTCAGTTTCCATTCTTCCAATGAATATTCAGGGTTGATTTCCTTTAGGTTGATTGGTTTGATCTCCTTGCTGTCCAAGGGATTCTCAATAGTCTTCTCAAGCACCACAGTTCAAAAGGATTAATTCTTTGGTGCTCAGGCTTCTTTATGGTCCAAATCTCACATCTGTACATGACTACTGGAAAAGCCATAGCTGTGACTATATGGACCTCTGTAGGCAAAGTGATGTCTCTGCTGTTTAATACACTGTCTAGGTTTCTCAACCTAGTGAGAGACTCCTTCTAACACCTTAACTCAGAGCAGTCACCTCTCAAGGTCCTTGTCATTTACAAATGTGGAGATGCCATCCTTTCTCACCTTTAAGCTATCTTGTAAGCTGGACCATCTGCATGTGACCTCCCTAATTACCACTTCTTCCCAAGATGGGTCAAGCTGCCTTTCTCCAACTTTTGGAATGGCTCCTAAATCCCACATCTTCTATGAAACAGGACTTCCTCTGCCACTTCTCACTCAGAGACCCCCCAGAGCCACATTTAGCCACAGCAACTTACTGGTGTTGGTTTCTAGCCAGTGATAGACCATCTCCATTCGTATCGCCTGCAAAGGTCTCAGATTGAACTTACCACATTGCCCCTAGCCGGCCCCTTTTCCTACCCATGCACTTCTGCTGAGTACTGCTAAGTTTTTGGCTCACCCCAAAGCTTTGATGAATTCTTTCTTTTCCCCTAATTCATTCCCCAAAGCTAAACTGTCATCCAGTCCTGCCTTCTTTTCCCTCTGAAGGTTTTCAGATTTCATCTCCTAATTTTAAGGACAATCATATTACAACTGCTCCTAGAAATATGGTATTTCTGGGAGGTCTTGTTCCTTTGAGCTGTTGACTCTGTCTCCTTGCTGCAGTTTGCTGATCCCAAATTGCATTTGCTTTGCCGCAGGAGCTTAAGTGACAAGGAATATAAAATAAGTTATCGTGCTCCTGCCAAATGCCCCCATCCTCAAAAGGAGCCAGATGAAGGCAACATAAAACCATACAGCTTCTGTGGTCTCTCTGCCTAGCCTACTGCACAAAGTACAATAAAAGAGACATTTCTTGGAGAAATGTCCTTTATCTTTTGCTTTTCACAAGGGCTAACCAAGTAGAGTGTTTGAAAGTGGGGAGAAGACAAAAAGAAAAAATGAAACCAAAACCCCCACAAAAGTAGAGACAGCATTTTCTCTTGAACTTGCTGCAGTCAGGCTTCTGCCCTCACTAGGTCCTGACATTTCTATTGTCAAGGTGGCCACTGATTGTTTGCATGCTAAATCCAATGATTCATTCTGAGTCCTCATCTTACCGGACCTATCAGGAACATCTGACCCAGATGATTACTTCTTCTTCCTTGGAATACTGTCCTCAGTTGGCTTCTGGCAATGCACTGTCTCCTAATTTTATTCTGAATTTCCCTGGTTGTTACTTTTCCATCTTTTTGCTGTCCTCCTCATTTCTCAGGCTTTAAACATCATAGCATCCCAGGGCTCGGTTCTTTGACCATCTTCTCTCTTCTATACTTGCCAAGCTCATCCAGTCTCTTGGCATTAAATGCCACATTTACATTCCATTCTGAAGCTCTCCCAAAACGTCTGACTTTTAAACTTATGCCTTGAACATCTCCACCTAACTGTCCAAAAAGCACCACAAACTTCACAATCCAAACTCTAGTTCGTGATCTTCTCTCCTAAATCTGTTCCCCATCTCAGCTGTGGACTACTCCATCCTTCCCACGGTGTAGACCAGAATCTTTGATGTCACCCTCTACTCACCATTTCCTCTCACATCCTGCACCCAGTAGTATGCCACTTGCCCTTCAAAATACTTCCAGGATCCAGACACCTGTTAACACCTCCACTGCCCTGTGACCCAAGACCTCCTCACCTCTCACCTGGGTTGGTTCAATAGTTAATGAATTGGCATCCTCTTTTTTTTTTGCGCACTTAGCATCTACTCTCCCCTTAGCATCCACTCTCCCCGTGACAGTCCAACACTCATGCTAGAGCCAGATCACTAGTCTAAACCTCCAGAGGTTCTCAGTTTATATGTATTTATTTCAATACATATAAAGGCCCAAATCCTTATTTTTTTTAACTTTTAATTTTGTATTGGGGTGGGAAATGGCAACCCACTCCAGTATTCTTACCTAGAGAATCCCATGGACAGAGGAGCCTGGTGGGCTACAGTCCCCAGGGTTTCGAAGAGTCAGGCATGACTTAGTGACTAAACAACAACAATAAGCCAATTAACAGACAATGTTGTGATAGCTTCAGGCGAACAGCGAAGGGTCTCAGCCATACGTATACATGTGTCCATTCTCCCCCAAACTCCCCTCCCATCCAGGCTGCCACATAACACAGCAGAGTTCCATGTGCTACGCAGTAGGTCCTTGTTGGTTACCCATTTCAAATATAGGACTGTGTACATGCCCATCCCTAACCTAATTATTCCTTACCCCATCCTTCCCTCCAGCAACCGCAAGCTTGTTCTTGAAGTCTATGAGTCAGTTTCTGTTTTGTAAGTAAGTTCATTTGTATAATTTCTTTTTAGATTCCACATATAAGGGGTGTTATATATTTCTCCCTGTCTGTCTGACTTACTTCATTCAGTATGACACTCCAATATGCATAAAGACCCAAATCTTTAAATGATCTCTACTTAGGGTTGTGTGTGTGCTTAGTCGCTCAGTCATGTCCGACTCTTTGTGACCCACGGACTGTAGCCCGCCAGGTTCCTCTGTCCATGGGGATTCTCCAGGCAAGAATACTGGAGTGGGTTGCCATGCCCTCCTCCAGGGGATCTTCCCAACCCAGGGATTGAACCCAGGTCTCCTGCATTGCAGGCGGATTACCATCTGAGCCACATACTTAGGGTTAATATAATGTTTCTCATTCAAATCAGGACATTTTAAAAATAAATATTATGAGAATGACAAGTTTATATTGGAATTGTTCCAGGCCTATAAGATATGTATTTATTTTCTCATAACCCCCTACACAGTCTTGTGCCCTGCCAACTGTACAGTGTCATCACCTTCTTTCCTCTTCCTTAATCCCTTTGTTCCAGCCACACTGGTCTTCATGCTGTTTCTTAAACATGTACCCTTCTCAGGGCCCTTTGGCTTGTTAAAACCTCTTCTCCCATTTGTTCACATGGCTCACCTCCTCACTTTCTGGTCTCTGAACAACTGTCACCTTCCCAAAAAGGTCCTCCTTGATCATTTTACTTAAAACTGAGCCTCCCATCCCTGTATCTCCTACTGACATTTCTTGCTTTCTTTTTTTCCATAGCATTTCTTCTGCCATCATTTCTAAAGAATATTGTCACTAAATGTAGAATCCTAGGCTGACAGTCTTTTTTTTTTTTTTCGTTCAACACCTAAAGACACCATTCCATTGTCTTCTATTACAGTGGACATTTTATATACCCTAAAACAGTAAGTAACTGACACTGGTTAACACACAGATATTTTCCCAGCACTTGCTTGCATAACTTTTCTTATTGTTGTTCAGTTGCTAAGTCATGTCAAAGTCTCTGCGACTTCATGGACCATAGCATGCTAGGCTCCCTTGTCCTTCACTATCTCCCGGAGTTTGCTCAAATTCATGTCCGTTGAGTCAGTGATGCTATCTAATCATCTCATCCTCTGCTGCCCCTTTCTCCTTTTGCCTTCAATCTTTCCCAGCATCAGGGTGTTTTCCAATGTTGGCTCTTCAAATCAGGTGGCTGAAGTATTGGAGCTTCAGCTTCAGCATCAGTCATTCCAATGAATATTCAGGACCGATTTCCTTTAGGATTGACTGGTTTGATCTTGCAGTCCAAGGGACTCTCAAGAGTCTTCTCTAGCACCACAATTTGAAAGCATCAGTTTTTCAGTGCTCAGCCTTCTTTACAGTCCAAACTTTTCCGGAGCCCCCCTAAGTTTGAATGGGATATTTGTTCATTTGATGTAGATAACACACATTTTGCCAGGCACTGATGGTAGCATCTTGTCTTCCATTCAAATATTCAGGGTCTTTCTGATTCTTCCTCTTGAACTCCCTATGTCACTCAAAGTACTGAATGGAATGCCACACTAAATCCAACTATAGTTTTGTGCACGCAAATTCACCATTGTGGAAGTATTATAATAAAACTGTGTCATAATAAGTAGAGAAAAAGAGGCCAAAATAATCTGTAAATTACAAAGTGTTACAAAAATGCACTGGATTGCCAGGTGTTATTACTCATTCATATTTCTCACTGGCATATCAATCAGACCGTACTTTCCTGAAGTTCAAAGAATAAAAAGGTTGCAGGGGACTTCCCTGGTGGTCAACAGTATGCCTTCTAATGTAGGTGACTTGAGTTAGCCCTCTGGTCAGGGAACCAAGATCCCACATTCTGCGGAGCAGCTAAGCCTGCATGCCCGAGTACTCCTGAGCCCAAGTACCAAAACTAGAGAGAAGTCCACCTGCTGCACCTAAGACCCGATGCAGCCACACACACACACACACACACACACACACACACACACAAAAGAATGAAAATGCTGCATCTGTATAGGATGAGAGCCTGGGCAAGGAATTAGCACAACTCTTGTGCCAGTGTTCCAGTTTCATTACTTCAGACTCACTAGGCTGTAAACTTGCTTCATTATTTTCTCCCCAAACCAAGCCCCCTTTCTATTTCATGCCTATCCCTAGCACCTTCAAGTGGTTAGTCTTCCAGGCTGTGAAACCTAGAGTTAAAAAGAAGAGAAATGTAGGCTAGTTCTATAACTGTATCTGTTTCCTCTCCATCTGTGGCTGAGGCTATTATTTATTTTTTCTAAATCTCACCCTAATTCATTCCTCCACTCTGTTTCAACTACAAAAACCTTGAACTAAACTCTCCTCAACTCATGCCTGGATGATTATAGCTGGCCTCCCTGGCTCACTCCATCTTCACACTAACCCACCCTTTGCACACTGCCAGAAGAACCTTCCAACAACAATAATTTCCCTAATGTACCACTGCCCACTATCCCAAATTAAACTTTCCCCACCGGAGGGGAGGGCTTTTCAAATCTTTCATAATATGATCCCCTCTTGCAGACTCTACCTGTCACAGCCCACCAGCTGTGTGTACCAAAAATATTCCACCACGAGGCTCCGTTGGTCAGTGAGCACTGGCAGCCAGCACCACAGCATTTCCTGACCTCAGGTGGAGTCCAGAACTGCTCTTGCTCTTCAAAGGCAATAGCTTGTATGTTACTTCCTGCTAGAAACCTTACTATGTGTCTCACGACCCACAAGGTTCTACATTGTATCTGTCAGCATCATTACATTTGTAAAAATACATTTTACTCATTGACCAAATGTCTGAGACCAGGGACTTCCCTGGAGGCCCCTGGGGTCCTTAACCCCAGTGGTTAAGACTCTGTGCTCCCAATGCAGGGGGCCTGGGTTTGAGCCCTGGTTAGGGAACTAGATTCTGTATGCTGCAACTATGAGCCCATGTGCTGTAAGGAAGATCCCACGTGCTGCAACTAAGACCTGGTGTAGACAAATTTTAAACAATTAAAAAAAAAATCTGAAAACAACCTCATGGCTAAGCCTTCATAGATCCTGAAAGGACAAAAGGCAGCATAGTCTAGGGGGAAGATCACAAGCTTCGGCACTGGGAAGCGTTGAGTTGAAATCCCAGTTTGCCAAATGACCATAAACTTTGTGACCCTGGGAAAGTCATTTGCTCCTCTGGTTTTTTTCCCTCTCACCATTATTGTTTCTTGAGATATAATTCACATGCCATATATTTCACCATTTTAAAGTATATAATTCAGTAGTATATTCACAAAGATGTATAAACATTACATTGATCCAATTCTAGGATTCGCATCACCCCCCAAAGCAACCCCATGCCCATTAGCAATCACTTTCTATTTTTCCCTCTCTCAGCCGCTGGCAACCACCAATCTTCTTTCTGTCCTCTATGGATTTGCATGAATCTCAGTTTTAATTAACTCTAAACTGAATATATAGGGCTTCCCAGGTGGCTCAGTGGTTAAAAAAAAAAAAATCCACCTGCCAATGCAGGAGATGTAAGAGACACTGGTTCAATCCCTGGGTTGGGAAGATTCCCTGGAGTAGGAAGTGGTTACCCACTCCAGTATTCTTGCCTGGAAAATCCCTTGGACAGAGGAGCCTAACAGGCTACAGTCTATGGGGCTGCAAAGAATTGGACATGACAAAGCAACTGAGCACAAGCTGAATATAACACTGACCTTATAGGACTAACGTGAGGATAGAGGCAATTTTTGCTAAGCCTCTCGCTCAGCATCTAAGAGGATGTTAATAAATCACAAATGCTTCAGATCCCCGAGTATAAAACCTTTCGCTCCAGGCACCTCATCATCTTTATCAACAGCCCCAGCCCCACATTATACTCTCTGCTCTTGTCCCTCAGCTCTTTCTGTCTACTAGAACACTGCTTCTCCAAACCCAACATTTAAGATTCAGCTGAAATTCTACCTCCTCATGTGAAACTCTCTCCAGGGTAACTTCTGTTTTTCTTACAGTTTTCTTAAGCTACCCAGAAGACAGAAAAAAATGCCACTCACCCTGACTTCAAACATTTCCAATATACTGATATTTTGGCCATGACTCCAGGCTAATCAAATTTGTGTTTATTCTAGATTTTGCTTTGTGACACATACAGGACGGCTCATACACACAGCTGCTTTGTTACAATAAAGAAAGAGTGTTACAATGTTTTCAGGAGAGATTTCTGATCTTGCCACCAAACCTCCATCACAAGATGACGTTGAAGCAATAAATAGTGACATTTCAGTAGCTCTGTACCTGGCAGTTATATTTTTCCACATTCTTGTGATTTGCAAATTTAGAGCCATCAAAGATTACAGCCTCTTCAGAGTTTATTTAGTCTTGGAAACCTTCTTAATGAGTTTGACATTTTTATTAGGCTCAAAGTCTTCCACCAAAGCCTGGTGCAATTATAGCCATTTATAAAGTAGCCAACATGAAAAGAGGTTTGGCAGGCCCGTGACAATGCCTCCCAAAGTCTGGCCGCCTGGGAATGCTCACCCAGTTTTCCATTCCCTTGTTCTAGAAGCACCATGGAGACCAGGGGGGCAGTCGCTGGAGTTGGGGTAAGTGTAGATGACCTATAACGCTCTTTCTAGCTGCGAAATGGTTTCATTCTAGGCTGATTTCACAAACACATGAATTCTAAAGGGAAAGAGACTGCTCTTGCATACAGCAGAAATCACTCTTTAATGATATTCTTTAGGATAATACAACCGTTCATGGCTCTCGTTCTGTTGTCAAATGGAGCTGAGCTCAAATCTCACTTCTAGCGTTTATTCATCATGGTTGTTGGGCAAGTTATTTACTCTCTCTAAAACCACATTTTCTCATTACTGAGTAGGGGAACATAAAGTGCTGCGACTTTGTAGAAAGTAGGAACTGTTCGATGAATGATGGTCATTCTTACTATTTTAGTTATCATCATCATCATCATCAGAGAATGTATTTAGGAACTGATTGTAGAGGTCATTAAAAATAGTTGAGTATGGGTACAAACTTCCAGTTATGAGACAAATCAGTCCTGGGGATGTCATGTAGTTAACAATACTGTACTGTATACTTAGAAGTTGCTATGTGAGGTGATGGATGTTAACTAAACTTACTGTGGTAATAATTTTGCAATACACACATACATCAAATCTTTATGCTGTATACAGTTCAACTAATGCAATATTATATGTCAATTATATCTCAGTAAAACTGTAAAAGAAATCCTGCAAAACAAAAAAATGGTTGAGTATAACTCATTCAAATAATTCCCAATAACTCCTTTTCTATGCCCATACACCAAATATCTAGAAAGTGGGATGTATGTGTAAGGCACTGTATTAGGTATTATGGAAAGAATAATGATTAAGAAGACACAGATTCTTTCCTCAAGGTTCTTAGAGAAGAATACAAGTAACATAGGCACTTATCAAGACAAGACAAAGAAAAAAAATGAAAAGAGTTTCAAGAAGAAGCAAAGCCTTATGGGAATTCAGAAGATGAGTAAAACCAGAGAAGGCTTCCTGGAGGAGATGATATCTGAGCTAGGGCAGGGATGAAGTGACTTGACCATTGGAAGACTGGGAGGCAGGCATTCCAGGAAAAGGGCAAAGCTTGGAAATCTAGACAGAATTTTCTGTGTGAGTGGCAGTCTTGCACAGAATACTCTTGAATCCACAGTATTGACTGTAGCTAATTAGTGGTATTTTCCCAAGGTCACACTGCTATTAAACCTTAATCGCTATTTCAGTCTTTAAAGAAAAAAAAAATTTTGCAGCTCATATCAGTCACATTGGAAGGAAAATTAAATAGGCTTTCACCAGATGGAGTCAGAACAGAAAGATGACACTAACCTAGCATGAATGTCTCAGAATTTGAGATGTGAGAGCTTACAGGAAGACAGAGACCCAAAGTGCATCTCAGTGAGTTGTGTGGCTCTGCCGCTGAAAAGGCACTCCACAGACTGGGATGCATTGTGGGGAAGACATTGGGGCTTTATGCAGCTCCCTGTCTTTAGGCACAAAGCAAGTTCTGCACACAATACAGGGAGATGACATTTGCCCTTGAGTGCACACACATTCCTCAGGGCCAGCAGCCAGCAGCCCCCTTGGCAGCTGAGTACAGAATGGAAGAGTTCTTACTTTAAAAAAAAAATGCTCTTCATCAGGTTTTACGAAACAAATGAAGTGGGACCTTTTGGGGTGGGTGGGGGGCAGTGCATACCACTGGATTGATGGAGTCTAATTACCCTGCATTACAGCTGGGCAGGGTTCCTGCTTTTAGGTCCTTTCCACCCTTGAGATACTCCACAGTGTTTCCATGGCCTCCAGGTGACCAAGGTCTGGTCA
This sequence comes from Bison bison bison, assembly GCF_000754665.1. Taxonomy (NCBI): domain Eukaryota; kingdom Metazoa; phylum Chordata; class Mammalia; order Artiodactyla; family Bovidae; genus Bison; species Bison bison. The sequence goes on from NW_011494606.1 coordinate 524,442, forward strand.
GAACAGTGAAAAGCTTGCAGAAGTCTGAGCCTCAGAGTTTGGTGCCTAAGAGAAGACATTCTAGTGCATGGAAAGGGTCTGATGTATCAGGGTCTCAGTCTGTCCAGGGAGGATGTGACCATGTGAAGAAACAGGCCGATGGAAAGTGAACTCCATGTATGACATCAGCTCAGAGGACTTGGATCCTCCTCAGGGGACAAACATCCATATTTCCACTTGGATGGGAAAAACCACAGCAAATCCATCAATCAACTATTTAACTTGTACATACCATGTAACCAGCATTGCACCATGCTAGAGTCAGAGGGCTGGATTCAAAGAAATATAACACATGGCCCCTGATCTCAAAGGTTTACCATTTAGTTTGGGAGACAAAACTAAACCACATGAAATAAATACTTGTACCCAACATCACTGAGGGTTTTATTAAGGCTTTTCAAGTGGTCCCAACTGTAAATATTGACTGTGAGTGCAAGTGGGATTCAAGGAAAATAAACAAGTCAGAGCAAGTATGAGTAGTTAAAAAGGGAGTCATGAAGGGGGTGAAACTTCCCCTGGATTGCTCCTAATATTGGTGACACACACCTTCATCAATCTTTAAAAAAAAAAAAAACTTCAGAGAAACTGAAGGAATGTTCTTTTTTTAAAAAATTAATTTTTATTGGAAGTATAGTTGTTCTACAATGGGTTGTGTTAGTTCCTGCCGTACAGCAAAGTGAATCAGCTATAAGGACACATATATCCCCTCTTTGTTGGATTTTCTGCCTGTTTAGGTCACTACAGAGCATTGAGTAGAGTTGCCTGTGCTAAAACATAGGTTCTCAGTTGTTATTCAGTTGCTAAGTCATGTCTGACTCATTGCAACTCCGTGGACTATAGCACGCCAGGCTTCCCTGTCCTCCACCATCTCTCGGAGTTTGCTCAAGTTCATGTCCATTGAGTCCATGATGCCTTCCAACTATCTCATCCTCTGTAGCCTCCTTCTCCTTCTGCCCTCAATCTTTTCCAGCATCAGGGTCTTTTCCAGTGAAAAGGTCTCAGGTTCCCATTCAGTTCAGTTCAGTCCCTCAGTCGTGTCCGACTCTTTGCGACCGCATGAATTGCAGCACGCCAGGCCTCCCTGTCCATCACCAACTCCCGGAGTTCACTCAAACTCACATCCATCCAGTCGGTGATGCCATCCAGCCATCTCATCCTCTGTCGTCCCCTTCTCCTCCTGTCCCCAATCCCTTTAGTTATCTATTTTATATTAATACATAGTAGTTTATATGTGTCAGTCTCAATCTTCCAATTCAACTCGCCCCCTTTTCCCTCCTTGGTGTCCATTTATTTGAAAGAATGTTATTCATTACATCTCTTTAAGTACTAAGCAGTCTTGTGAGATAACTGTCTTGAGGTTATCTGGTTTGTCAGAGATGTGGTGGGATTGAACCCAGGGCTGTTCCTGAACCTCACACAGCTACACACACATTGTGGAAGTTGCCTAAGCCCTATTCTCATTCTAGATGTTAGAAAAATAAATGGTTCTTTCAGAAGCATATTCAGAATACTATGGTTTCTCTGGATTCTGCATATATTCTGTGGCTGGGAGGGATTGACAGTGAAAAGCTGCATTCAATAGAACTAATTTATTGTGCAGTGGTACTTAATTAAGAATTTATGAAGGAGATTTGTTCTCCCACCTGTGAGCTTAATTATGGAAATACTGTTACTGGCATTAGCCTGGGGCATCTGCCATCTTGAAGAATACCAGCAACTCATTTAGCAATGACACAGATTACAGAGAAGGCTTGGTGGCAACGCTCCTCCGAGCACACAGTGGGGTTCACTCAGATGCAAACCTGCGAGGTCTGCTGGCTTCTGCCTCAAAAATTTCTCTTAGTTACTGTTCATAGCCCAGAGCCCTTGGCTGTGCATGGAAGACTCCAGCACAAAGCCTGGGGGAGAGGAGGAGGAGAGCTATAGTGCCAAAGGAAATGGATTCAACAAGACAGTGATCCTTCTCCCCAAACATCAGTCAGATCCTGGTCTTCCCAAGGAATCCTCTGGCATGTTTATACTTGATCATGTATATTTCCTGGGGCCTGTCTCTTCTCAGTTCCCATTAGTGCCTTCAGATCAAACTCTTGGCTTTGGAATATAACCTGGCTAACCTCTCCAGCCTCCTGATGTAGCCATGCCAGCCAAACTGGCATTTTCCAAACATATCATGCGTTGAATACTTTTGGCTCTTAATTTTTTTAAATGGCTTTTTAGAATTTAATTTAATTATATATATATATATATATATTTGGCTGCACCACATGTCACTCAGGATCTTAGTTCCCCAACCAGGGATGGAACCCATGTCCCCCGTAGTGGAAGCTTGGATTCTTAACCACTGGACATCCTGGGAAGTCCCTCTGCCCTTGATTTTTGTTCTTGCTCCCCTGGCCTGAAAGGAGATCAACGCTTACCAGTCCTCCAAGGTCTAAGCTGAAAGTGAATGTCTCTGAGAACCATGGCTAACCCTGGTGACTCTATCCTCTGATACAGCCCTTCCTAGGTCTCTGTGTGGCCATTCTTCTTAAACTTAGTCTGTACCAATGAGCATGTCTCTCTCCCCTGGGAGCACCTTGAATCATGGCTTATTCATCTGGCAATCCTGGGGCTCAGCACAGGATCTGGCTTGCATCGGGCATTTGCTAAATGTATGAAGGAGAAATGAAAAGCTATTCAGGAGGGTGCTTGAACTCACTTCCTTTATGGCTGACACTACCCCTGGGGCTCAGAAGTTGTGCTTCAGGGTTGGGTGGTGGGATCTGCTTCCCTCCCTCACCTCAGGAGGCCACTGATGGAAGAGGTTTTTCCTCATCTGGAGTGTTGAGTTTGTTAAAACCCCCAGTGACCTGGAAGAAGGACGGGAGTATACAAGAGAAATGAATCCACTGAAGCTCAGTGATTTGACTAGGGAGCATCTCATCTTGTTTTTCCAACTGAAATAAAAAGGTTGTATTCTCTCTCTCTCTCTTTTTTTTGCTGTGCCACGTGGCGGGACCTTAGGTCCCTCACCAGGGACGGAACCCGTGCCCCCTGCACTGGAAATTCAGTCTTAACCACTGGACTGCCGGGGAAGTCCTGGTTGCGTTCTCTTGTAAACATGATATTTGGCAGAAAACTTTGTCTCTACAGATCTTATTATCCTTATTATCTGTTACTATGCTCTTTATAGTATGTGTTGTCTATACGAAGAATTACCATAAGTATTCTATATGAAGACATAGAAAGCACTGCATCAATTATAAGTACATATAATCAATTTAACAACTCTGAAAATGTGCAAAATACGAGACACTCTGGTGACACTAGCGGTAAAGAACCTGCCTACCGCCAGTGCAGGAGACTTAAGAGAGGGGGGTTTGATCCCTGGGTGGGGAAGATCCCCCAGAGAAGGAAATGGCAACCCACTCCAGTCTTCTTGCCTGCAGAATCCCATGAACAGAGGAGCCTGGAGGGCTACAGTCCATGAGGTTGCAAAGAGTTGGACACGACTGAGTGAGGTAACACTTATTTTTTATTTCTTAAATTATTTTTATTTTATTTATTTATTTTTTTTGAGGTAGCACTCAGACACTACAGATCCACCGTCGTTTTTAGCCAGGCTGTTGTTACACATTCTTGCCTGTTTGGGACAGAAGAGTCTGGGTTGCACCAAAGAAGGCCTATGACTGAAAGCATCCCCAGGAATTTGAGAAATTTGATGCTATGATTTAGAAATAATCTAAATAGTCTACGTTCCACCCAAAAAAAAACAAGATTAAAAGAACAATATTGTTGGAACAATAAGAAAAGAAGAAAAGAAACAACTTCAAAGCTAAACTTTCAAGCAAAGAATTTGAACTGAAGGAAAAAAGTGAAATCTAGTCAAATATTTTGGTTTAGCAATAGTTCCTCTCTGCCTCACCCAGCTTCATTCCCTACAGCTTGCGACTTTAATGTCTCTTGGCTGCTTTCCTTCATCCCCACCCCTATCTCTGGCTATAACTCTTTAAACAATGGCATTCCAAGCCAGGAGGGCCAGGGTCACCCCAGGGCCCAGAAAGCCACCAGTACCCTTCCACCTCCCTCTGCTTCTGCACTCCCCAAACTGGGCATCTTTCCCCAGCCAGGAGGCGTAAAGGGTTCTCACCCCACCATGCACAATAGGAGGCAATGGTCCCCTGTTAACGGGTCGGCCAAACTGAGTCTGAAGAACACTGCTGTGCTAATATCATCCTGGGTCTCTTCAACACCAGGAAACTTTAGAATTCAAAGAGCCCCAACATGGGACTTCTCTGGTGGTCCAGTGGCTAAGACTCTGAGCTCCCAATACAGGGTCCCTGGGTTCAATTCCTGGCTGGGAATTTAGATTCCGTATGCCACAACTAAAGATTCCACTTGTCACAACTAAGACCCAGAGCAGATAAACAAATAAACATATATTTTTTTTCTCTCTCTCTTTTTTTAAAAAGAGCTCCAACAAGTGTCTTCATCTGGAGTAACTAGATAAAACTAAAATATCTCAGTTTGTTCTCATGGATCTAGTCTTCGGTTGCTAAGGTCAATCTGTATGGTAACTCACTGCTTATAAAACACAACACTCTCAGCAACAAGCTTTCACAGCACCTCTTGGGAGGTGGACACTCGCTGCCTTTATTGGGCTAGAGAAACAAATGGCTACTTCAGGAACGGGGTAGAAGATATTTCTTTTTTCATAAAAAAAGGTCTTTGGATAATTATCTTGTGTTTGTACTTGAGAAAGAGAGAGCCACAATGATGTCATGATTTTGACTATGTCTCTACCCACAGATGGTGGCATGTACCATGTCATTTGTGGAAGGCCACTCTCCCCTCAAACCAGTTGGCAAAACAGAAAGTCGCCTTTCACTCACCATGCAGTGATTTCTCTAAAGACATGTTTTTAATAAAAGATGGAATGAATACTCATAAAAAGCAAAAAACACAAACAAGAAATACCTCAAGGACATTCTGGTTGTGATTTAAAAAACAACAACCAAAAAAAAAAACCCAAAACAGAACCTTTGCTGGGAAAGAAAAGTAATGATGAGGTTGGATAGAAGGGCTCATGTCCCATTGTTAAGGGTTAGGAGATAAAGCTGGACCATCTCTCAGTGAAACCAACATGTATAATTATGGAAACACAGAAATCCTTCTCAGCCACTTATACTGACCTTAGCTTCTTTGGGTCCTGGTTTCCTCATCTGAGAAATGGGTATAACAGTACCCACCATCTTTAAATGGATAGTATTGAAGAACTGATGCTTTTGAACTGTGGTGCTGGAGAAGACTCTTGAGAGTCCCTTGGACTGCAAGGAGATCCAACCAGTCCATCCTAAAGGAGATCAGTCCTGGGTGTTCATTGGAAGGACTGATGCTGAAGCTGAAACTCCAATACTTTGGCCACCTCATGCAAAGAGTTGACTCATTGGAAAAGACCCTGATGCAGGGAGGGATTGGGGGCAGGAGGAGAAGGGGATGATAGAGGATGAGATGGTTGGATGGCATCACCGACTCGATGGACATGAGTCTGGGTGAACTCTGGGAGTTGGTGATGGACAGGGAGGCCTGGGCGTGCTGCGATTCATGCGGTTGCAAAGAGTCAGACACAACTGAGCTACTGAACTGAACTGAACTGATTGAACTAGCAGATATTGGGATGGTGGGATTCTTCTGCTCTAATAATTCAGGGGAGAATGTTCTTTAATTAATTATGAACAGGGCTCTGGAAATACAATAACTGGTAGAGGATGAGATCTGCTTTCTTTGGACTGGCATGTACATACAATGCAATCTGAATTCCTTTGAATTTCCCAAGCTCTAACTAAATTGCTTATTAAAACAAGTTTTAGAACTCACAGCGTCTGACTTCCAAGCCCTTCTTCCCATGGTGGCTTTCCAGCATCACCCAGTATCTACACAAAAGTCCTCCCATGCAGTTGCCAATCCCAGTCTGATTAAACAGTGAAGAGCCCCATACATTTAGTTTAGTAACAACATCACCTGATTTTCCAAACTCAGCTGGTCCATGGCTGCCACACTCTGGCCAACCAAACTTCTCTTGCTCACACCATACCTGCCCACTGAGTTCCCATCCCTGGGACTGCCCAATCCCCTACATACCTGGTAAATGCTTCCTCCTTCTTCCATGCCCAGCTCAGAGGTCACCATCTCAGAGAAGGTGTCCCCAGTTCCCTGATCCCAAGGACACTCAGATACTCACTTATCTCTACTCCCAAGGTTTTGGGGCCTTCTTCAGGCATAAAACATACTTTGGTAAAACATATCTTCCTTGCTCTCTCTTACTCTTCCCCTCTCTCTCTCCATTGTTAATGACTCCAGACCAAGACTAGAACTTATGCTACAGTGTATCATGCAGATTGGCACATTGTAGGCAATGGGTTAATGCTTGCTGTGTAAATAGAAGCCAGAGTATAAGTGACCTGGAACATCGTTTTCACATGTCTGCTGTCAGTGCCAAGAAGAAGGCCCCAGGTCTCCCCTGAAGGCAGGGTAGGGAAATTTTTGATACGGCAAGTCTGAATCACCTGGTCACACTGGGGTCAGGCTGGATCCTCCTGGGCCAGGGCAGAGGCTGGCTCACAGAGAAGCAAAAATCTCAGCTAGAAAGAGACCCATGCAGGTTTGGGAATGGACAAGACCACACAGTGACAGCAATCCAGTGGGTCCTTGGGCTGTGGGGCCAAAGGTGTGGACGAGGCTCTCAGCAGGAAAAGGCACCACAGAGTATGTGCTTTGCCCCCCAGAGGGCTCACGTCCATCTGCCTCTTGCCACCTCCCACCTCCCTGGGTCCCTCCATCCTTGGGTGCCTTCCCTTTCTCCCCCTTCCTCACTGCCCCTTTTATTAATGACCATAAACAGTCACTGATTTGACAATAAGAGTTTCCAGCCAGACACAGAGAAGAAATGGGTATAACAGTACCTACCATCTTCGTGTGGGGAAAGGGCAGGAGCGGCTACAAGGGGTGCTACCACCCCACCAATGTCACACAGTCTCTGACGACTGGTTATGTTTTCAAAAGGTCCCTCCATGAGGCTTTCTTATGGGTTATTTTTATCACAATGATGGTAAGGGTCAAGGGTGGGGCAGGAAGAGAACCTCCAATCAAAAGATTTGATCTCTATCTGGAAAGAACTTGAACTACAGACCTCAATTCTCCCTAGCTGTCTACCCTTGGAAAAGCTAATTAACCTCTGTCAGAGTCCAATCCCCTGCACAAAAATGCCCCTACCGACCCTGCAGAGCGGGCACACAGCGAGCCCAGCACAGTCCCAGGTACCTGCTCAGGGAATGTCAAGCCCCGTCCCCTCCCTCAACCAGCACTGTAACCCAGATGCTTAACACCTCACATCTCAGCATTCCTCCAAGGTAGGCTGTTCTTGGCTTAAGGCAGACTATAGCCCAAAAAACCTATTGAAAGTGGAACTATAAACACATCTTCCCAAAGAATGTATTGGGTTGGCCAAAAAGTTCATTTGGGTTTTTCCATATGATGTTACAGAAAAGCCAGGATGAACTTTTTGACCAACCCACTATGTTATTCATGGTGATTGGGCTCCCAGGGGCTTCACAGGTGCTGCTAGTGGTAAAGAACCCGCCTGCCAATGCAGGAGATGTGGGAGACGTGTGTTCAATCTCTGGGTTGGGAAGATACCCTGGAAAAGGAAATGGCAACCCACTCCAGTGTTCTTGCCTGGGAAGTCCCACGGACAGAGGAGCCTGGAGGGCTACAGTCCATGGGGTCGCAAGAGTAAGACACGACTGATCGACTAAGTATGCGCGGGCTTCCAGACCTGCCCGTAAAAAGCCCATCTAGTCCACAGTTCTGCAGGTTCTGCAGGACAAAACCCAACACCAAGAAGGACATGGTTTCTGTGGCAAACTGTGTTCTGCATCCTGACTTGTGATACCAGATGCACAGCTTCTCATGGCACCTCTAGAGGGAGGCGTCTGCTCAGCTCCTGGGGTAGCTGGGGCCCTGTGACCGTTTTGTAGGGCTGGCGGTGGGGGTGGGGAACTGGGGAGCTGCCAGCATCTCCCCACCATCTCCTTTCTCTACCCCTACTCCCTCTACCCCGGCTCATTGAGCACTTCACTGCTTAGTGGAACATGCCAGAACACAGCATTCACCTAGACTATGGTCTGCTCAAGAAACCAGAATGGTTTCCCAGCCCAAAGGCCCAAATTTCCCCTTCCAGTATTTCAGACCCCCCTAAATTTACTTCTTTCCATGGTCACCACATTATGGCTTATACAAAAGTGTTCTTTCTCTCTCAGTTTTATTGTTGCATTGTATAGAGGAAACACGATGAACTATGGGGCAAAACCCAAGTTCAAATCTTGGCTTTATCACTTACTATCCAATGACCCTGGGCAGATGAGCTATTATGTTAGCTCTCGTTTCCTGGTCTTTACATTGAAGGATAATAACATCTGCCTCAAATCCTAAAAGATGATGCTGTTAAAGTGCTGCACTCAACATGCCAGCAAATTTGGAAAACTCAGCAGTGGCCACAGGACTGGAAAAGGTCAGTTTTCATTCCAACCCCAAAGAAAGGCAATGCCAAAGAATGTTCAAACTACATACAATTGCACTCATTTTACATGATAGCAAAGTAATGCTCAATATTCTCCAAGCTAGGCTTCAACAGTACCTAAATCGAGAACTTCCAGATGTTCAAGCTGGATTTAGAAAAGGCAGAGGAACCAGAAATCAAATTGCCAATATCCGTTGGATTATAGAAAAAGCAACAGAATTCCAGAAAAACATGTACTTCTGCTTCACTGACTATGCTAAAGCCTTTGACTGTGTGGATCACAACAAATTGTGGAAAATTCTTAAAGAGTTGGGACTACCAGACCACCTTACTTGCCTCCTGTGAAGCCTGTATGCAAGTCAAGAAGCAACAGTTAGAACTGAACATGGAACAACAGACTGATTCCAAATTGGGAAAGGAGTACATCAAGGCTGTATATTGTCACCCTGCTTATTTAACTTATATGCAGAGTACATCATACAGAATTTTGGGCTGGATGAAGCATAAGCTGGAATCAAGATTTCTGGGAGAAATATCAATAACCTCAGATATGCAGATGACACCACCCTTATGGCAGAAAGTGAAGAGGAACTAAAGAGCCTCTTGATGAAGGTGAAAGAGGAGAGTGAAAAAGTTCACTTAAAACCCAACATTCAAAAAACTAAGATCATGGCATCCAGTCCCATCACTTCATGGCAAATAGATAGGGAAACAATGGAAACAGTGACAGACTTTATTTTCTTGGGCCCTAAAATCACTGCAGATGGTGACTGCAGCCATGAAATTAAAAGATACTTGCTCCTGGGAAGAAAAGCTGTGACCAACCTAGATAGCATATTAAAAAGCAGAGACATTACTTTATCAACAAAAGTCCATCTAGTCAAAGCTATGGTTTTTCCAGTAGTTGTATATGGATGTGAGTTGCACTATAAAGAAAGCTGAGTGTCAAAGAATTGATGCTTTTGAACTGTGGTATTGGAGAAGACTCTTGGGAGTCCCTTGGACTGCAAGGAGATCCAACCAGTCAATCCTAAAGGAAATCAGTCCTGAATATTTATGGGAAGGACTGATGCTGAAGCTGAAGCTCCAGTACTTTAGCCACCTGCTACAAAGAGCTGACTCCTAGAAAATATCCTGATGCTGGGAAAGATTGAAGGCAGGAGGAGAAGGGGATGACAGAGAATGAACTGGTTGGATGGCATCACCGATTCTATGGACATGAGTTTGAGCAAGCTCTGGGAGATGGTGAAGGACAGGAAAGCCTGGCATGCTGCAGTCCATGGGGGTCACAAAGAGTCAGACATGACTGAACAACAACATCTGCCTCAGAGGGTTGTTGGGAAAATTACATGAGATAAGAGTCACCAAAACCTGACAGCAGGGGAAAGAGGGTGGGACGAATTGAGAGAGTAGCACTGACATATATACACTACCATGTATAAAATAGATGGCTCTTTGGAAGCTGCTATAAAGCACAGGGAGGTCAGCTCAGTGCTCTGTGATCACCTAGAGGGCTGGGATAGGAGGTGTTGGGAGGAAGGCTCAACATAGAGGGGATTCACGTGTACACAGAACTGAGTCTCCTTGTACAGCAGAAACTACCACATCATTGTAAAGCAATTATACTCCCATTATAAAAGTAAACAAAAGAAATTAAAAAAAAAAAACTAACACAGAGCCTATCACATTTTAGATCCAAAAATATTTCTTTTTGCCTTTTCTTCTGTTGTTTATAGAGTGAAACCACTTCTGAACAACAGCATTCAGTTACTTGCTGCATCCAGTTACTTGTTACACACCCATGGTTTTGTTTGTTAGTTCCCAGTCTATGGAAGATGTCTGGGTTTGTTGCCTTTTTTTTTTTTTTGCTAAGGAGAACATCTGGCTCCAGTCTAAGCATCTCTAGCCACACATAAGCTGGCTGTAAACATTCCTGCAGAAGGTTGCACCAGGCCTCATTCCCTCACCAGTTACCCTCTGACCTCCCCTGAAGCTCAGCCAGCAGGAATCTACCAGGTGTTCGCCCTTGAAGTCTCCCTTTCAGTGTCATTTGACACTTGGAACATGACCCATGACCAACAGGGAAGCGCAGGGGAGGACCTGCTCTGGCACCTTGAAGATGGGAGTGAGTTACAGCAGTGTGCTTGCTTCTTGAGAGCCGAAGACGTCTCCATAATCACAGCCTTCATATCACATGCCCATATGTTTGTGACACACAGAAATGAAAACCAGAGATTTAAAGAACAGCACTTGGACTTTGGTCAAAGCTGGGCCCCACATGCCAGTCTTGAAAGATGGAAAAAATGTGAGCAGACCAGATTAAATTCCCCACTTCCCTATACCTTACTATCTTGTCTCAGCCGAGTCATTCAGTTTCTCTAAATTTCAAATTTATGAGGTTGGCCATATAAACAACTGCTCTATCTGGTTACCATAGCCTAAGTAGATGTCTATAAAAGTGTTTTGCTTTTTGAAAAGTCCAACCAAAATACGGGCTATTATTACCACTTGCTATCACACATACTACTTTATGAGAATGGCCTATTCTTGTCATTACCCTAGTCCAAGTTCATTGCCTCAAAGCTACACTGTTGCAAATCTCCAAATCAGCCTCTTCCCAGTGCTGACTTGTGAATTATCCTATAGTTCTGCTCTAAGCGGGCTTCCCTGGTGGATCAGACAGTACAGAATCTGCCTGCAATGCTGGAGACCGAGGTTTGATGCCTGGGATGGGAAGATCCCCTGAAAAGGGGAATGGCTACCCACTCCAGGATTTTTCTCTGGAGAATTCCGTGGACAGAGGAGCCTTAGTGGGCTACAGTCCATGGTGTCACAAAGAGTTGGACATGACTGAACTAACACTTTTACTGACACTTTCTCCCCCGCTACTTCTCTTCTGCTCTAAGCAAACATACTATAGAATATTTTGAGCCCTGTATTTGAGCAAATACAGAGAATGATATCTCAAACATTTGGGTTCCCATCACTCAATTTTTAACAAATCTTTATTGGAGTATAGTTGATGATTATGTTGTGTTAGTGCATGCCCCAATTTAACACAGCAGATGAAAGGGAATGTCCCTCTCCCTGATGCCACTGCCCTCTCTCCTTCATCAGCCATAACCACTGTCCTCAACTGCTGTGATCATCCTCGTGCATGTTTATACTCCTACTAACATTTGGAGACCCATAAATAAAGTATTTCGTTGTTTGGTGTGTTAAAGTTTTATATGATGATATAATACCTTTATAATTCAGAGACCATGTTTCATCTTTCATTTTGGAGGTTTTTCATCTAGGATGATACATGAGTCTCTAGATTTTTAAGTGTCACTCTGTACTTCACTACATGCATAACCAGCAACTCATTTCTCTTCTCCTAAGGATGGGTATTAAGGGAGTTTTCAATAACTGATGATTATGGACAGTGCTGCTACCAACATTACTGTACTTATGGACTCATCTGCAAGAGTACACAGTTGCCAGGGTTTCTCTGGCCAGTCTTTTTTGAACTTTTTTGACTGCAACTCACAGTAAAAGTATATTTATATCACAATATACTATACAAATCACAAAATATGTCCATGTACACACACGAGGTGGAACTGCCTCAAGAAACCATACTTATTACCCTCATTGCATCCTCTGTCCTTTAATATATTCCATTCCATCCTATTCTATATTTTAAATGCTGTTCAAAACCCTCCACATCGATTTCACGATCCATGTATGGGCCTAGGGTATATACGTAGGTGTGGAATTGCTGAATGGATGGAAGGCTACGTGAACCTTTAACTCCCCATTAAAACACTGCTCTTTTAAATCATTCTCCAGCTAAACAAACATAACAATTCCTTAATGTCTAACGACCTATCCCTGGGTCTCTGACAGGTCATTAACCCTTTGACAGGTTTCTCCCCTTCCCCCAAACACACATTGCTCGTTCCTGCCTTTACAGAGACAGTGCCCCTGCTGCCCCCTTGCTCCTGCCCTCTGCATGTGTGTGTGCTTCATTTCAGTCGTGTCCGGCTCTTTGCGACCCCATGGACTACAGCCTGCCAGGATTCTCCAGACAAGAATACTGGAGTGGGTGGCCATTTCCTCCTCCAGAGGGTCTTCACGACCCAGGGATCGAACCTTTGTCTCTTACATCTCCTGCATTGGCAAGTGGGCTCTTTACCACTAGCGCCACCCAGGGAGCCCCACTTCCCCATCAAGTATCCAAAGGTGCCCCAACCTCACCCTGCCCTTGAACTTAAGCTGCACTTAAAAATACCACTAGGATATATTTATTCTTTAATCTGCAACTGCTTTCTGTGTCTCCCATTGTCTTCCAAATGACAAGGTTCTTGAGGGCAGAAATATGCTGTCTTAGAGCAGAGTATCTCATCTGTGAGTCAAAAGTCCCAGCTCCAAATTGCTGGGTTTGTTACCTTGGGTTAATAATCTCCTTGGGCTCCAATTTCCTCGCATATAAAATGAAAACTTGGTAAAGCTTTTTCTTTTCTTTTTTTTAAGAGTCAATAAGATCACATCTGTGGAAATTCTTTGCAAACTGTGAAGAGACACAGAAGGACTTATATGCATTTCATATCTTCCATGGCAGGCATGATGCCTGCTGGTCCTGATAAGCAGCTTCCATCAAGGGTGAGCAGAATTCTAAGATGAGCCCCATGCCCTGGATGCTCTCCAAGACCGCCAACAGGATGGGCTTTGTGCCCATGATCAGGTTATGTTAAATGGCATAGTTGACCTTAAGACAGGGAGGTTATCTGGGTGGCCTGACTTAATCACATGAGCTTTTTAAACTTGCAAAGTCTTCTCTAGTTGGTTACGGATTTGAAACACAAAAATTTGTCATCTTTTTTCTGGCTCGAAGATAGAGAGTTCATGTGGCAAGGAAAAATGGGCAGCCACCCGGGGCTGACAACAAACAAAAAAACAGGGACCTCAGAAATGAATTGTCAATAAGCAGGGAGCTTGGAAGGCTCCATCCGAGTGAGCATGGCAGCCATGGGGACACCTCGATCTCAGCCCAGTCAGACCCTAAGCAGAAAATCTATTCACGCTGTGCCCAGATTTCCAACCTACAGAAACAATGATATAATACATAATATATATAGGTATTAATTTACATAATATAGAAACTATGAAGTAATACAACTGTGTTGTTTTAAGCCACTGAAGTGTGTGGTATTTTTTTACAAAGCAATAGAAAACTAATTACACATGTAACTGGGAAAGTTTAGTTATTACTAATAGCTAGGGTTTCCATTTCTCTTTGCATAAAATTGGTGTTTCTTGTTGCTACTGCTTTACCTTCCAAATCATGGTGGCTCAGACCCTTTAACGGAGAAGGCGATGGCACCCCACTCCAGTACTCTTGCCTGGAAAATCTCATGGACAGAGGAGCCTGGAAGGCTGCAGTCCATGGGGTCACTGAGGGTCAGACACAACTGAG
>NW_011494606.1:538598-549403 GCF_000754665.1 Bison bison bison
TTCACTTTATTTTTTCACTTTCATGCATTGGAGAAGGAAATGGCAACCCACTCCAGTATTCTTGCCTGGAGAATCCCAGGGACGGGGGAGCCTAGTGGGCTGCCGTCTATGGGGTCGCACAGAGTCAGACACGACTGAAGTGACTTAGCAGTAGCAGCAGACCCTTTAAATCCTATGGAATGATAATAAAAACCAAGGTTGAGGGCAGGGAGAGATAAAGGAACTAATTTGAGAGGTATCAACCAGTTACTACAGAATAGATTGGAATCATCCTTCAAGAGCATAGCAGCAATCTTTCTCTAAGTGAAATACCCTGATAAAATAGCAAACCTTCTGAGCCATGTCAAGTCTGATAGTTGAATTATTATTGAATTATTATTACTTTTCACATGTGTGCTTTCTTTCTTGTTAAGACTTGTTTACCCAGAGGTATTTCTAATTCCTTTCCTCATCAGAAACTCCATAGATTTGCAATTGGCAGATCAACATGAGAACAGCCATGGGCCCCTCTCCAGAAGGACATGCCAGCCCTAGATAATACTCTCTGAAATCCCAGCCAGCCTCTGGCAACTTAACAATAACAGGCATTGGACAGAAAGAACGAGATCTAAAGGTGAATACAACGTAGTATCTCCTTACCAAAATTCAGTTTATCTTCATTCATAAAGGCTTAAACTGACAACACAAGTACCACCAATTTCATAAGAAAAAAGTCAGCGCAATCCAGAGCCCCCAATTTAATCAATGTACATAAAGACAACACCAAATAGCATGTAGCTACTTTACTAGATAACATGAATATGGGGATATAAACCAACCAAATGTTTTCTCTTTACTGTTTAGTCTATCTAATAGCTGTTTGCCTGTTCTCCTTAGGCTATGACACCCCTGTATACTTTATACTAAAAAAAAAAAACAAACCACATGTGTATGATACTGAAAGTTTAAATAATGAATCCTTTAGTTTTAAAAAATAATAAAGTCAAAAAGAACCAATGAACACAGTGCAGATGAAACCACACTCATCCAACAAGTCACCATCATAACAAAACAGCATCCCTGCCGCAACCAGCAAACCATGAGTCATCAGAAAGGAGCATGCCCAGCCAGATGTTGGTGTGACCTGTACCACTGTCCAGATGACCACTTGGAGGCTGCCCTGCTGCTCAGGAGGAGTACCAGTCCAAACCAGTTTTCATGAATACCAGCACAGTCCCCTTAGAGCTAAAGCAAGGGCATAGAGTTAAAGCAGTAGTAAAGCCAAATGGTTGTAAACCAACGAGGCATTATTTCACCACACTTTACAGTCTAAAAACCATTTCTCTGTCTTGAAAGCTTCTCCACAATACCACATTTATTTCTGCCTCCATGAATCTGAAGACTTTCACGCATCACCTTCCATAGTCTCCTGCCCTTCTGCTTAACAACTGCGAAGTCCCAGAGTGTTAAGAGACCTTGGCCATCACGTTTAACATTGGAGAAGCCAAGGATTAGGGAGGTGAGTATCAGGCCTTCTGTTCATTTCCTTGCAGCTCATATAGGAAAGTTTTTCTAATTCTCCCAGAACACACAGATCAGTGGATTAGTCAATCAGTAAGTATTCACTGAGCATTCCTTAGGTCCTGGCATTGTTCTAGAAACTATGAGGGATTCAAAGCAAAGTTTCTTCCCACAACAGAGATTACTAGTCCAGGAAAGAAGGTTTAAATATGTGAAATGATTTCAAATAAGAGAATACTAAAGCTTTTCTTGTTAGGACAGTCCTGGAACATACTCTGGAGGCATATGTAATTCATATTGAATAATTCAGTGCTTTCCAAAACATACCATTTATTATATAAAGAAATCTATTTCTATTTTGGAAATATTTGTACATCACTCCAACATACGCTTTGGAGAGCTTATAATAGAGACATTATAAGGTTGATAAATATAGAAGAATCCAGGAAATAGGAAATGTTAAGGTTAAAGTTGTTTTGGTTGAGTATAAAATATGAAAAGAACCTATCCTCAGTGAAGGCAAAAAGATAACATGCTGTCTTGTTCCCTGAAAGGAGAAGATAAGATAGATCCACAGGACATTAGAAAGGTTCCTAAAAATTCCTCACATGGAACTTTAAGGTCTACTGTGTAATATAACAGAAGATGTCCTTAATAACAGCTTTAAAATAAAAACAAAGGCAGAAAACAGATCATCTTTCAGTCTCTATAAAAGCTAAGAACATGGCAATGGCCAGTAATTGTTGAGGTCTAAGTATTCTAATGTGCTCAAAGGGTAGATTCAGAATTCCCAACAAGAGGGGAGAAAGGAGAATAATCATTACTTTCCTAAATATTACACTTAAAAAAAAAGCATGGTTTATAATAGGAGCTGGACTGTATGCAATATGAGATCATATTTTCTGTGAAGGGGCCAATATATGTAAATGTTGGGAAGGATTATACTAAATATTACTATATTGGTTTCCTCTTACACAATTGTAGATTTTTCAGAATTTTGGATTTTGTAGGTTCAAAACTTTTAAATTCCCCAAAAGAGCTTTGAAGGCTCTATGGATTTGCTCACTTTTCATTGTCAAGTAGGAACACTTTTTTACCAAAAAAATAAAAAGCGTCTACGATCTTATTCTTACTACTAAAACCGTCTCGTAAAAGAAATTTTAACACCACAAAAGTAGAAAAACATAATCTCTGAGAAAAAGAGCAATTTTTAAAAGGAATATATTTAGCTTCATGTAAGGTTCTCTACCATAGTTTTCACTCACATTTTGCTCAGGGCCACTGAAGACGGCATTTAAGGGGTTAGGAAAACCTCTGGCCTAGATTGTAAGCTTCTTGCAGGCAGGGGATAACCCACATACAAGATACCATGCCCTCAACCTTTTCCATTCCATTGCCAAATATTTATACACCCCACCCTATATAAAACATAGGTTTTATGCTCTAGAGGGGCCATTCATAAACACACCACAGTCCTTACAGCAGTCTATATAGCTAGATTCACCTTAGAGAGGACAATGGCCGAGTGTCACCTAGTGGTGAGAAGGGCAACTGCAGTCTTTCCAAAACTAAATCTTGCTAGAAGATGTAGTTTTCAGGTATGAATTTCCAGTCCTCAAAGTAGGACTTAAAAAAAAACAACAAACGGATTAAAAAGTAAACAAAAAGGACTTTCATGGTGGTCCAGTGGTTAAGAACTCGCCTGCCAATGCAGGGGACATGCGCTTGATCCCTGGTCCAGGAAGATTCCACATGCCTCAGGGCAGCTAAGCCTGTGGGCCACATCTACTGAAGCCTGAGTGCTCTAGACCCTGAGAGTCAAAACTGCTGAGCCTGCACTGGAGCCTGAGAGCTGCACCTACTGAAGCCCGTGAATGCTCCACAAGAGAAGCCACTGCAAAGAGAAGCTCCCTCACCTCGACAAAGAGCAGCTCCCCGCTTACTGCCAACTAGAGAAAGCTCGAGTACAGCAATGAAGACCCAGTGCAGCCAAAAATAAATACATAAAAATTTAAAAAATAAACAAACAATAATTTAAAAAACTCCCTGATTTTCAACACATTTTTGGGTATATGAAGGCATTCCGCTTGCTGATTCATTCAGTCATTTTATTTTTCATCTACTTTATTTAAAACTTACCACTTACAAAAACATACAATGCAATCAAACAAAACAAGATTTAACGTAGGGAGGAAACCTGTTAAAAGAAACGATATAATGGATCTGAAAGTGAAATCAGCACCAAAATGTATGTCACAAGATCTCTGCGTTTGTTAGCTGTTGTTGTTCAGTCGCAAAGTTGTGTCTGACTCTTTGTTAGTAGTGGGTTACTATTCAGCTTCAAGCTTTCTGGTAGATGGCTGGAGAGAGAAATTCATTCACTTCATGAGTCACAAATTTCTAAGATTATAAACAGCTCTAGAGAAGCCCAGGTGTGTCTAGTATGGAGATAAGACAGAAATCTCCCCATCATGTACTGAATGGCAGGACATCTTCAACAACAAACTGAATAGTCTGGTTTCCTGTAACTTTCCTTGCGTAGAGGCTGATGCATCACTAAAGCCCCATTTGTACAGGAAATTCTACTGGGGGCTATCATGCCATGGTTCAGCTCTGCAGCTTCTGGCTTAGTCTGAAGTGATTCTAGGGTCTCTAGGGAAACGGATTGATTATATCAGCTTCAGGTGATCACTATGGCTGTACTTGTTCATGTCTCTGTATCCAAGCCCCTGACAAAGTGACTGTGTAGCTCCTCCCCATGAAGAGATAGAGTCTAGTTCTTTATCCCTTGGAGATCTTGCGTGTTTCTGCTCATGGTCTTGGAATTCCACCCCTGACACATGAACAAGCCTAGGCCAGCCTGGAAGAGCATAAGAGATGTGTGTTCCATTCACCCTTCTCACCCTGGTGGATAGCCAGGCAACTGCCAGACATGTGTGTGAGGCTCTCTCAGGTTAGCCAGCTTCTGGCCAACCACAGATGCAGCCCAGCCAAGGTCAGCCATGCATGGCCCAGATTGGCAGACCCACCCCAGCTGACTTGCAGACTCAGGAACAATAATAAATGGCTGTTATTTTAAGCCACTCTTTCCTGCCTTACTTGGTATCAATCATCATATCCAGGTGATTTTCTCCTTAACATTCTTGTGTCCAGCTGCTCCTCTCCATCTGTTCTGGTGCCCCTAGGTTCATCACCTCTCACCTGGGCACTACAAACTGAGGGCCAGAGAGAAGAAGGAGCTGCTCAGGGTCACAAAGCAGAAAGGCAAGGAGTCAGGGACCCAAACCCTCTGACATCCTGACCCCCTACTTCATAGTCCCCATTGCTTACACAGCTGGTAAAAGAAGATCCAGAAACCAGTTTCTGGTACCATGAAGATGGAGCTGAGACAGCCAGTCTTCCCTTTGATTACACCACCTTGGATGAGAAACTTAAGTGTTTCCAAACCTCATTTTGCTCATCTTCAAAAGGGGATGAAAATATCCACCAAGGTGGTGAAAAGGTTCAAAATAAGAAAGCTCTTTGGAATGCAAGGAGTGCCATGAATGTCTGCTATTGTGTTGACACGCAGCAGGTGCTCAGTAAAAGCCGAATGCACACAGAAAAGGTTGCATTATTGCTTAAGGCACAGTCTTGAACTGAGGGCTGTGGGTGAGCACCAGACTTTGTTTCACAGACAGGATTGACCAGGGAGCTAAGATTCACTGATTGTCTCCAACAAAGTGCTGGGATCAAGTCTATGTCACTGCTTCAAGGACCAAATTCTGGTTTCACTTCTTAAGTGAATGCCTACCTGAACTGCAGGAGTCCTCTCTAATTTCTCTAAAATTTTTAGAGGATTCAAAGTCCACCTTCATTCAAAAGGCATTTACTGGGCACCTTGCTTGTTCCAGGTCCTATAGTAAGGTGCTGGAAATATGATGAAAATCAAAGGTAATCAAAGCGACACAATTAGTATTAAATTACCAAATGAAATCACAGCTAGTGAGGCTGCAGGAAATCAATCAGAGCCCATATTGACATTTATTATAGCTCATAATCCTTCAGAAACGGTTGATTCATAACCTACCCCAACAGCAAGGTAGAACCTGTGAATGGAATACATTGTATAAGGGAAATTCGATTATCCTATTCCCTGAAGAGTAATTAATTTATACAGTGGCTTTGAGGAAATATTTTTACATTAAGACAGTATGGCGTTGAACTTATTTCACAGGTGGTGTTTCGGGGGAAAAAGGGACCCATTGAATAGAACCAAACTATGTAATTCACAAAGCAGAGATTAGGGTTTCAAAAGCTCTAGAAACATTCCATTGGCCTATGGGTTCCTGAAGTCAAATACCTTTTCAAAAGCCACATTCTAGTTTTTGTTCAGGGATGAAAAATAAGGTCTACTGGGGTCCTTGGCTTCAAAGTCAGTAAATCTCACCCATGCTCCTTTCTAAATGTCTTCCCAATGGGACCCCACCCTACTCTTCTCATGGCCACCACCCTCAGCATTCCTCCTGGAATCTTGTAACAATCTCTTTCAGATGTAACAAATACTGAGCACTTATCATGCGCCAGGCAGCGGTAAAGAAAATCACAATTTCTGTGCCCCAGAGGCTCAGGGTCCTCACTCACTACCTCCCCCCAGAAACCCCCTCATCTCCTGTCCCCCATACAGGTGCTGCGGTGGCTTTCCCAGACATCCTACATGTCCGCTGAGCTCAGAACTCTATCTGTGACCCTTAGTGGTTCATCAAGACTTTGGCTGAAATGTCCCCCTGGTGAGGCATTAGAGACGTCTTCTTGCCTGGAGAATCCCAGGGATGGGGGAGCCTGGTGGGCTGCCATCTATGGGGTCGCACAGAGTCGGACACGACTGAAGCGACTTAGCAGCAGCAGCAGCGGCAGCAGCACATGTCCCCTGCAGACTCTCCAGGGGCAGCTCCTGTCATGCTCACACAGGCATCCTACACTCAGGTTGGAACAAAGTCCCGGCACATACCTAACCCTACCCAAGCTCCCTTTCTGGGCATTTTTTGCTTTTCCTGGAGTGACCTCTCCCTCCCCCAACTGCCAATCTTCCCTGCTTCCTCTTTGTCACTTTGTCCTTCCAGAAGTAGCTCAGACTCCGCTTCTCTTGGGGAGCTTTCTCCCCTTCTCCACCCCTAAAACCACTTTTCAGACTTAGAAAAGAATGAACTATGTGTGTATGTATGTATATATATATATATATAAAACCCTAAGATTATAGTGAACACTGTCGCATTAGATGACTCAGTAAGCCCCTTCGGACTGTGCTGCGCTGCAAGAGGAGGGCTCCTAATATGAGATTTCACAGTAGCAGAAGTGATACACAGCATGTGTATCACATAGCCCAGCAACAGAGCTCGCTACCCCTCTCCCTGGGGGCAAGCCAGTGCTTTTCCTACTTTATCTCCAGACCTAGCCCAGGGTCCGACAAGAGTTATAGGCTCTGGAAGTGGCTACCAAACTACAACTACCACCTTCAAGGTGGGTTGGAAGTAAAAAGGTGGAAACCACCTGCAAGCCCAGCACAAAGGAAATGGTTAAAATGGCAGCTTCATCCATACAACTGAACATTGTGCAGCAATTAACAAACAAGGTTTTGAAGACGATTTAATGATAGACAAAAACTGCTCACTATATAATATTACCCTCATTGTTTTGTGTTTTTGTCTTTTTGCATTTTTATCCTCCAACTAGAAATTCACATAATTTGGCAAGGGTTGAGGATAAATAACCACAGGCAAACATATTTTCGTAAGTCCAAAATATTAACAGCAGTAAATTTGCTGTGGTGGGATTTTATTTCTTTACTATGTTTTTCTAAATTTCTCTCTGCACACTGTCCCTTTCTTTCTCTTTCAACAATATATACAAATTACTTTTAGGAAAAAGGGCAAGCATTTTAGGAAGGGGGCAGTTCAGGTTTGGCAGAAACAAGAAGCAAATGAAAAAAAAAAACCCACTCTTCAAAGAGGCTGGAAGAAGAAAATACAATGTATAGAGACATTTCCAAGGCAGTTGCTCGATGGCAGGTTAGCAAGTGAGAGGAGCTATCTGTGGCCAACTCCAGAGCTGACCCTCTCATCGTCTGGAAGGAAGAGAGATGGCCACACCAAGGTGCTGGATGTTGCACAGTATAAGAAATCAACATGTAGGACTTCCTTGGTGGTGCAGTGGTAAAGCACCTGCCTGCCAACTGCAGGAGACATGGGTTCCATATCTGGTCCAGGAAGATCCCATGTGCTGCAGAACAACTAAGCCTCTGCCACAACTACTCAGCCTGCACTATGGAGCCTGCGAGCGGCAGCTACTGAGTCCTCATGCTCTAGAGCCTGTGCTCCGCAACAAGAGAAGCCACCATCATGAGAAGCCCATGCATTGGAACTAGAGAGTAACCCCTACCCGCTGCAACCAGAGAAAGCCCAGGCACAACAACAAACTCTCAGAATGGCCCAAAACAAATAATTAATTAAAAAAAATTTTTTTTAAAGATCAATATGTAGAGGAGAAAGTAGGCCTGCAGGCTAGAGCTGACTAGCTGAATCCATGTCCTATGGATTCTAACATAACCTCTATAACTAAATTATAGGGTGGGGTTTGAATCACCCTCGGGGACTCTATCTTCTACAGGGCTCAGAAGAGAATCCTGTCTACAACAGGTGCCCAAAATGAATTCTAGATGCTAAATACAGGCATTTTTAGAAAAGCATACCAGACATCTGGGGATTTGGTAAGGGGAACTTGCCTTAATGCAGTGGGAACATGGAAATCACATTTTGAAATATAAACTCAGGGATCTCTTTTTTCCATTAAACAAGGAATTTCTTGGGATTTGCTAAACATTTCTGTTTTATTCAGTACAGAGACTCTGAGGCAAAGGGATGCCAGGAACAAACCTGGAGCCTACAGCTTAGGACAGGGTTTATTTATGTGGGCGCAGGAAACGAACACACAACATCCTACCCTCCCAGGGAGGCCCTCCATGGAGACATAGCTAACTTGTAAGACTCAAAGACATGTACATGGGATCTTTGGGCTCAGAAGAGGCTTAAAAATGAAAGTGGGGAAAAAGTGAGTTCTTCACCAGGTCTGGGTTTCAACTTCAGGCACTTTCCACCTTAGATCTTCCCAGAAGATGCATGGAAGATGAAGTATCAGTCAGCAACAACAAAGCCTGTCTTGATGATGCTATGGAAACACCCCGTGGGACACCTCAGGCTTAAAGGGAGTTCTGGCTTCTCTCAGCCTTTCACATGCAGCCTGCAAGCCCAGCCCGGCCCCTTTGCAGGCTGGGACAATGGCGAAGGTTAAATGGCTCAGAGAGGCGCGGCCAAGCTGTACCGCAGAGAAACTGCTAATGCGAAAACGACTAGGAACACCCCGGAGTGTAGTCTGGGAAACCGCCCGGAGCCACAGAAGCCCAGAGATGAACGGGCTGTTGCAGCTGGAATGAATCTGCCAGGACAGTTGTCAACCTTCTAATTTTCCAGTTGAAGACACTGCTGCTCCCAGAAGAAAAGGGACTTTCCCAACACCCAGCAACCCTTTCATGGAGGCCCTGGGAGGAGACACTTTGCACCAACTCTACTTAAGATCCTAGAGCCAAATATCCTATTTCCATCATCAGAGTTCTGCCCTCTAGATCACAAGGTAGTGGAAACAGTCTGTCAGAGAATTCTGGATCTGTATTCTAGGTCCACCAACTATTAGCTGTACAATCCTGCCTTCCTCATGGAAAAACAATGTCTTCCTGGCTAATATCTCACAGGGCTGTTTTGAGTAACTGAGTAAATACAAATGGGAAAGCCTTTTGTAAACCGTTAACTCTACTTTTACAAATATAAGTAGCTGTACCTGATGAAGGGTATTCTTGTGCCACAAATACATTGGCTGGGACTGTGCTTGGCATATAAGAAGTGCTCAGGACTTTTCTGGTGACTCAGTGGATAAGAATCTGCCTGCCAGTGCAAGGGACACAGGTTCGATCCTCGCTCTGGGAAGATTTCTCATGCTGTGGGGCAACTAAGCCCGTGCACCACAACTACTGAAGCCAGTGTACCATAGAGCCTATGCTCTGCAACAAGAGTAGCCACCATGATGAGAAGCCTGGGCACTGCAATTAGAGAGTAGCCCCCTTCTACTGAAACGAGAGAAAGCCTGTGCACAGCAGTGAAGGCTCAATGCAGCCAAAAAAAACAAAAAAAAGTGCTCAGCTGATGGGAGCTAGTGTTATTACTTGTCTTCATAAGTAGTGGCACTGACTCTTTGAATCCAAAGGCTAATGTCTCTTTATCTCTTTTTAAATGTTCTCCAAAATACTTAGCTCAGTATCCCATCCTATTAATAAATGAATTAGTCTCCCCTACTCCCTCCACCCACTGACCCATGAGTCACATATTTGATTGTTTCCTATTTCGATTTGGCTGTTAGGAAGTTCAGAGTAAAGCTGGCCCATATTCAGCAGAACCTAATGGCAGGGATTTTAGATGCTAGTCTTATCCCTGTCTTATTTTTCCTATCCCAGGTTTTCCCTTTACTTCATTTTCTTTCCTTACTTGTTATCTTGTATGTTATATTCACTAAAATTTTCATGGTTGTTTTCAACACTTTTTAGGAGAAAAGAGTTATAAATAAAGAAATTTTGAGAGATGCTCAATTCACATTCTTGACTCTTGAACAAAAGAAAGAAACCAGAGTGGCGTCAAGATTTGTAACCCTCCTTCCTCTGTCCCCACTCTCCTCTTCTCCTCCCTTCCTTCCCCTCCATCTTTCTTAGCTGTGATGCCTGGCTTAATATTTTCCTTGAAACATGAAGCCAAATGTCAAAGAAAGATTAGCATGGGCCCGTGACTCACATCCATGAATATCAGAAAGCAGAATCTTCATTTCTTCAGGGCTTCTGACCAGCAAGGAAAACAACCCAAACCTTGGATATCTGACCAGCAGGCCACATTTTGCCTTGGATGCTTTTAGCAAAACATGTATTTTTAGAAAACCAAGATTTAAGGGGATATCATGGTTAAAAATATTCTTATGAGAGGAAATATCTTTCCATTTTTTCTCCATTTAGGGGTAACACATACTCATTAAAGGAAATTTCCTGTATATCATGCAGACAAGTAGAAAAAATATTCAGCAAAAAATCATGCATGGGAGGAAATGTTTTAAATATTAGACTAAAAAAAAGAGGTAAGATCACAGCTATTAAAGTCTGGAGGGTGCTTCTGCTAGTATTTAACTTTCATTTATTTGCCTATTTTCCATGTTAAGAAAAGGGTCCTTTTTTTTTT
>NW_011494606.1:549503-567973 GCF_000754665.1 Bison bison bison
CCTGTATCACCATATGGCAGTATATAGGAGCTTAGTTCCCTGACCACGGATTGAATTGTACCCTCTGTAGTGCAAGTGTGGATTCTTAACCACTGGGCCACTGGAAAGTCTCACGAAAAGGCCCCTGATCCTGGGTGGGCTATAAATTGGTTCTGAGCTTCCAAATTGCCAAGACTGAGATGCAAGGATGACAGGTCATCAAAATCAGTGTTTGTAAGTCAAACATACACACAGATCAGGTGTCCTGACATTCCTCCTTTTGATAGCTGATACAGCTTCCTCTTGTGAGTTGGTGGGCAGATACACCAGCTTCCTTGCTCCTCTGCTGAATAATTCTGAGGTATGTGCTACACTGACTCTCAGAGGAGCTCATATGATCACCAATTCGACAACACGCATGTATCGAGTGCTTTCCTCCACACCATCCTTCCCCTCTCCCTACTGGGGTATCCTGTGACCACCTGTAAAATGAACCACGTACACTGGGATCTTTGGCTCAGCATCTATGTCAAAACGAACCCAAACAAAGACCTCGGTGTTCTGAGATCTAGGGAAATGCACTAAACACAATGATGATTATCACATGTTGCCTCTCAGAAGGATGTCCAGCACAGCCAAGGGCAGTTTCACACAGTCACTGCCATGGCAACCTGCTCACTGCTCTGGGTGAAGGGTCGCCTTGATAGAACTAACATTTAGCATTGCTGTGTGAAGTGCAGTGAAGCCTGTTACTTTACCTGGCCTGCAGATGCCTAATCTTCTAACAAGAGGTATGTTGTTGTTTAGTCACTAAGTCCAACTCTTTGCCCCCCCATGGACTGTGGCCCACTAGGCTCTTCTCCTCATGGAATTCTCCAGGCAAGGATACTGGAGTGGGTAACCATTTCCTTTTCCAGGGGATCTACCCGACCCAGGCATCGAATCTGCGTCTCCTGCATTGCGGGTGGATTCTTTACCACTGAGCCACCTGGGAAGCCGATCTATTGGTCCCTTCTGGTTCTAAGGTTCCTTGACATAAAATATGTCATACCTCCATGAGTTTCACTTTTTAGGGAGAAAGAAAAATCACAATGCTCTCGGCTAAACTGTTGTTCAGACCATCCTACTCTGTTCTGTAAAAGCCTGTGGGGTTAGAAGATAGGAGGTGGCCCTGAAGAGAGAAGAGCTGGGGTCTGCATCCTATCTGTCCATGTGACGACCAAAGAGGTGGGAATGGCATGGGGAGGTGTGTGTGTGTGTGGGGGGGGGTGGTGGTGAGGGAGGCCCAAGAGCTAAGAAAAAAAGAAACTAAAAGTGTTAATCTCTCAGTCGTGTCCAACTCTTTGCGGCCCCATGGACTGTAGCCCACCAGGTTCCTCTGTCCATGGGACTCTCCAGGCAAGAATACTGGAGTGGGTTGCCATTCCCTTGTCCAGGGAATCTTCCTGACCAAGGGATTGAACCTGGTTCTCCTGCATTGCAGGCAGATTCTTTACCATCTGAGCCACCAGGGAAGCTCCTAAGAGCTAAGAGGACAGATCATAGACAAGAGAAGAAATGACAGGGCTCCCTAGAGGCACAGTGAGTCAATTATAACCCACAAAATCTGGTTACAGTGTAGGAAGGGACGGGGGGTTATGGGGCAAAAGGGTGTCTATACTAGAGAAACTCAGGGAGGGATGGTATCGCCCAGCGTGGCTGAGGAAGTGAGAGGAATCCTACAGCCATTAACAGGTTACAGCCGGTATCTCCCTTCATCTAAAAATGGGTCAATAATCCCTTTATGCTGGTCTGAGCACCTGAGCACAAATAGATGCTCCCACAACACTGGTGTTGGGATCTATTGGCTGACCCTGAGTTAAAGAAATGCATGGACACCTCTGACCATGAACTTCTCAACACTCAGAAAGTGGGTATTTTGATTCAGAAAGTGGGTATTTTTACCCATGGCTACATCAAGACTAGTATGCATTTTTATTTGATTAAATTCTTATAAAGAGAAAACACACACAATATTCAAACTGTGCACTGTTACAGAATAACCATGCCTGAAGGGTACTTGAATCCACTATTAAATTTCAGCAAAAAAATTTTTTCTAAAGCAAAACCAAATGAAATGGCTTACTTGTTACTTTTCTTTAAGTACTAGCTGTGACCTTATCAACTTATTCCTCTCCCTGGACCTCAGATTTCCCATAACTAAAAATCAAGGGGCACTGGGCCAAATGTGCTTGAGGAGCCTTTTTGGGTCTTTGCTTTGTTTCCATTCTAGTGCCCTTGGGAAAGAGGAGGCCTGAGTCCTGTATGTGGCCAGAGTGACTTCCATCTGCCATTGTCACACTTGTGTCCCAAGCACCTCGGAAGCTGGCTTAGAACATCTAAACCTTAATGAGGCCTTTGCTTTTCTTCCCTTGTCAAGAAATTCCAGGATGATGTTTTTCCTCTTGTTACTGTAGCCCTGTAATTTATATCCTGTGGTCTCAGAGGTTCACTCACATCCCAGGAACATCTGCCTGCGGTTCCCTCTTCAAATTCAATGTTTGTTTGCAATTAAATTTGCAAGAGAGTCCCCGGAGCAGAAACTAGAGTGGTAAGATCTCTCCCAGCTCTTCCAACACATCCCCTCACTAACAAGTCAGGGCTGCCTTAGATTCGCAAGTGAAACTACAGCCCTGGGGGCTCATGCATGGCCGGGACCTTGATCCACAGTTGCCACCTGAGCTTAAGACTTTGCTCATCAGTTGGATACATATGTGGGAGATGGAAACAATGACTGGGAAGAAGGGAGCCCTGGTTGGGCAACAACCTTCTTTGAGGCCAGACAAAGCCATCTCTACTGAGGTTACTGACAGACATGTTATCAAACATGGAAATCAGAGGCCATGTAAGTACTTGGAATTAGGTTATTTGAACTCAATAAAAATAAGTGGCCCTTTATAAAAACTTTTTATTGTCTTTCTATTTCAGTGTGCTTTATTTCTCAGGAATAAGATCCCAAATGATTAAGTGTTATTTGGCTTAACCATTATGGTGTATATCTGACTTCAAGTCTTGACTCAGAATTCTGTTAATCATCAAACTGCTTCATGATTAGAGGGCCCCCTTCATCCAACAATCCCATAGTGCTTACTCATACTTCTAAGATGTTTTCAGTGGTATTTGGGATTTCAATTCCCTTTGAATGGGTTTTCCAGAGCATTTAGAGGATGTGGTTCCAAAGGAGCTGCCTCTAGGGCACTAAGTGGGTCTTCACTACCTGGGGCTCACAGGGAAGATTCCTGGAGTAGTATTGCAAGTGCGTCCTCCAGCCAGACTCTCCTACCTTTTATCTCCAAAGGGTTGTGACACAGCTGCTCTGCTTCAGCCTGTCTTACATGGAGGCTCTATCAATGTATGCCACCTGCACGCAACTGAGACCCGGCGCTGTGCCCCGCAGGATGATGCAGGATGTAGAGATGGTTTCCCAGTCTCCAGTGCTCACAGGTTCACCCCGAGATCAGATGCTCACAGGGGACACTAGTAAGAGAGCAACAGAGATCAAACCAAATCCAAGGCTTGATGTTGTGTTATGTGCCAAAGCAGAGGGCACTCCAGGCCAGAGATGGTGTGCTAGGGTGTCACAGAAGTGGTGAAACTGGGAATGGGCAGAGAGGGGAAGGTGTGATGAAACAGACACTGCACCACATTCAGGCTCTGCTTTTCATTGAATACAAATAGCATTGAAAACTAGAATGCGAGGTCAGCACCTTTATCTGGTTGACTCACTGATGTATGCCAACCACTTAGAACAGTGCCTGGCATATAGCAGGCCTTCCAAAGAGAATGCGTTGCTCCAGATGTCCATCGACAGATGAATGGATAAAGACGCTGTGGTATATATATACAATGGAATATTACTGAGCCATAAAAAGGAATGCATTTGAGTCAACTCTAAGAGGTGGATGAACTTAGATCCTATTATACGAGTAAGAGATAAGTCAGAAAGAGGAAAAACAAATGTCATATATTAATGCATATGCATGGAATCTAGAAAGATGGTACTGATAAACCTACTTGCAGGGCAGCAGTGGAGATGCAGACATACAGACCAGACTTGTGGATGCAGTGGGAGAAGGAGCGGGTTGGATGAATTAAGAGAGGAGCATGGAAAGCTATATGTTATTATATGTAAAATAGCCAGTGAATGGCACAGGGAGCTGTGTATGACACAGGGAGCTCAACCCAGTATTCTGTGACAATCTAGAGGTTTGGGATGAGGTGGGAGGTAGGAGGGAGGTTCAAGAGGGAGGGGACATATGAATATATATGTCTGATTCATGTTGCTGTATGGCAGAAACCAATACAATACTGTAAAGCAATTATCCTCCAATTAAAAATAAATAAATTTTAAAATGTATCAAAGGAAAAAAGAATGCGTTGTTGAGTGCAGTGGAAGCCTAGGTTCCACCTTTCCCCCCTCCCTCCTGGCCACCTTCCTACAGACCTAGAAGGCTGATGCACAAATCTAACCGTTCTGTGGGTCAGCATACTTGGGGAACAAACTGCACAGCTGAGGTCTCTTACAAATAGCATTGAACACATTTAATGCATCTGGTTTAACTGCTGCTGCCAAGA
Source organism: Bison bison bison (assembly GCF_000754665.1). Classification (NCBI taxonomy): domain Eukaryota; kingdom Metazoa; phylum Chordata; class Mammalia; order Artiodactyla; family Bovidae; genus Bison; species Bison bison. The sequence continues at coordinate 554,097 of NW_011494606.1, forward strand.
AGATTTAAAGCCACAACCACTCTCTTTGAAGTTCCCCCTAAGCTTTTACTCACCCAAAGGTTTCAAATGCTACAGCTAGGCCCCTGGTGATTTTGTTGCTTCCACACCACTCGCCCTCCAGCTCTGGTTTGAGTAACTGTGTGGTCTTGGGCAAGCCACATGACCTCTTAAAATATTCACTTTCCTCCTTTTCAAAATTAATGGGTTAGACTAGATTATCTTAAGGTTCCTTCTCAAATAATGATTCAAGAGATTGGAATTTGGTGTTTAACACCACTTTTTGGCTCTCGAGAAGACAGAGTGCTTGTTATCCACCCTTTTGCCAGGAAAACCACAGTGACCTCCTCGTCCCTTTCTTCACCCACGAGGAAGGTGTGGTTGACTTGTTCTAGCTTTAAGAATCCTCGTTTTGCTCTTTCTCCGCTTGTAGTAGGCCATTCTGAGCCTCCCATTTTAAAGTATCCTGGATGTTTTCTTCTCTTTTCTCTCCCACTGAGAGCCTTTGCCTCCGTAATATCTGGTTGAGAAACTTGGAGCCACATTGTGGTATCTTGACCATGAACCTCCCCTCTCTAGGATCTTCTCTTTTTTGTTCCCTTAGATGCTCTCTGCCAATCTATATCCTCTTTCTCTCACTTTATATTCTGCTTTAATTTGATAAACATCTCCTTGAAGCTTTACTGAAGAATCTTTTTCCATTAGACTCTACAACCAGGATAGCTGTCATCCATCATGCCTCTACTGGGTACGAAACACTTCATGGAAATCACCTCCTTAATATTCACTAGGGACTTCCCTGGTGGACCAGTCGTAAAGAATCTGCTTCTCGAAGTAGAAGACAAGGGTTCAATCCCTGGCGAATAAAGATCTCCCATGCTGTGGAGCAGCTAGGCCTGTGCACCACAACTACTGAGATGGCACGGCACAACTAGAGAATTGATGTAACATATTGAAAGATCCTGCCGGACGCAACAAAGGTCCTGTGTGCTGCAACTAAGATTTAAAAATCTTTACTAAAACTCTATGATGTTGACATGACCCTCCATTTTATTTTTTTTTTTAATGTTACATCTTATTTTTTTACTTTCTTTCTAAAATATTTATTGATTCATTTATTTTTGGCTACACTAGGTCTTCACTGCTGTGCCCAGGCTTTCTTTACCTGCAGCTAGCCGGGGCTGCTGTCGAGTTGCAGTGGATTCTCATTACAGTGGCTTCTCTTGTTGCAGAGCATAGGCAGTAGGTGCACAAGCTCAGTAGTTGTGGCGTGTGGGCTTAGCTGCCCTGCGGCGTGTGGAATCTGCCTAGACCAGGGATCAAACCTGGGTGCCCTGCACTGGCAGGTCAATTTTTAACCACAAGACTACCAGGGAAGTCCTTCCCCATTTTAAAGACGAGAACAATGATGCTTAGGGAAGTCACCGACCTTGCCTAATTAAGAACGTGCAGGACTGGAGATTCACGCTCAGGCTCGTGTGCCTCAAAGCCCATGGGTCTTCTTCATTCTACTAAAGACAGGAACACTATTCAGGGCTTCCCAGTGTGCATTTGCAGGTTATTGGTCACCTCTAGATTCAGAGAATTGAGAAGTTGGAACATATTTAATTATTTAGTTTCAGTTATTTCTAGTAGAACTTAAGAAATAAAAGAACATAGCCACACAGAGGAAAGGAATGATATAATTATTGCATGGAAGAATGCACACATATACATTTATATTTTTAACAGAAATGTAAAGTCTATCTTTATAAGCTTCCATGGAACATTTACAAAAATTGGAATATTTGACCACAAACAAAGCTTCGATCCTTTCTCTAAGGCTGGAATTGTATTGTGTATCATATGTCCCCAAGTTGTCTTGCATGCGCTATCTCCTACTACATGCATGTACTTAATGTTCTGGTCGAGGAAAAAAAAAAGAATTATTTGCCGTTGTCTAAATATGCCTTTATAGTTTTCAATTTAATACCTTTCTTTATTCATACTCTTCCTGAGGCTTGGAATGTCTTCCTCCACTATCTGTCCATAAAATGCCTAAGCATTCTTCAATCACATCTCAAATACTATTTTTTCCATAAGACTGTCCCTGATCCTCACCATAGGGTGTGATATGTTTATTAGAGTACTTTATATGTTTCCTTTAACTAACCCACGTGCTCGCCTTTAGAGGACAGTGGATGGGGCAGGGGGGTGGCTCTTATCTCCTAAGGAATCCCAGAACACTTAGCACAAACCTCATACACAAACTAGCACTCAATACAGAGCTGTGGGATTTAATTGAGAATTGCTTAGTTTTGCATTGGTGCAATGTAGGAATGTGAAAGAAAAGTGTAGATAGGCAGATTTCAGTATGTTCTAATACAAATCACTTGGCCTTTTACATCAATTACTCATTCTGTCTTTTAAATATGCCTGGGTTGAAAATTTAGCATTTTTTTTGTCAGTTCAAATTAATTTTCTAAGCTAAAGTAAATAAATTTATGTAATATGCTGAATCAGCAAATAAGTTAAAAATTATTTTTTAAAGGAGAAATAACTAATTTGAGTATGCATGCCAAGAATACAGTGCAAGAAAATAGGGGAATAAGACACCACCATGGCATTAGCGTTTAGACTAAATATTTCCATTTATAACATTTGTGACTTTCTAGTAAGGCACCCAACATTTCTTGGCAAGTAATTTTCTCAAAAAGTGGCTACTAAAATTTTGTTTGTGTCTCTCATGATATGCCAACCATGATTAATCACTTTTCTCTAATGTAGCTGAGCCGCTTTACATCAGCTATTTAAAGGAAAGTTAAAGAAAGGTGCTAAAGGTCATATTCCTATTTGTATAGCTCTTTACAGTTTGCAAAGCACTTACATTGACATTATCTTATTAATGTTCCTTATATGGCCTTGAGATGAATACTACTATTATCTGCATTTTGTTGGTGAGGAAACAGAGGTCTAGAAAAAGTCTTTGTTCTATAAACACATGCTTGGAGAAAAAGGAAAAGGAAGAAAAGAAGAAAGGATAAAAATGTATCTGATAAAGGTCAAGATGGTAGACTGAGCAAAAGTACTTGTTTTTCTCTTTTCTTCTACAAATTTCATTCATACAGCAGAAAACATATATATGTTGTAAAAACAACTATAAAAGAAGTAAGGATACAATCAACAGATAAAACATTTTTGAGGAATTTCTGAATATTAAAAAGGTTATGTTGGCAAAAAGTCACAGCAGAAAAAACTACTAAAACAGACTACTACAGGGATGGAAAAAATTCTAAACACAGAAACCACAGGTACAATGAACAGGAGAGGCTATTTAGCAAGAGTGGTCATTAATATCAAGGACAGAACTGCTTGAAAAACAGCGAGATCAGTCATGCCTCATCTCCTCCATCGGCCAGCAGAGCAGCTGGTGGGAGATTTCATGTCCCTCTAAAAGACTGATAGACAAAACAGACAAACATTAGCAAAGACACAGACTTGAAAAATTCTATCTACAATCTTGATTGAATACCTACATAAAAAGTCCCATACCCAGTTATTAATATTAAGAATGAACATTCTTCTCAAGCACACTCAAAATGTTTATAAAGTCTGTCCATATACAAGGCCATAAAGCAAGTTTCAACTAATTTAAAAGAATAAGCACTACAGATACCCCATTCTCTGACCATCACTTTAGTTCAGTTCAGTCGCTCAGTTGTGTCTGACCATAAGGTAATCAAGTTAGAAATGAACTTGGGCCATACTTTCAAAAAGTGGGTTCAGTTGTGTCCGACTCTTTGCAACCCCATGGATGGTAGCCTGCCAGGCTCCTCTGTCCATGAAATTCTCCAGACAAAAATACGGGAGTGAGTAGCCATTCCCTTCTCCAGGGGATCTTCCTGATCCAGGGATTGAACCCAGGTCTCCTGCACTGAAGACAGATTTTTTACCATCTGAGCCACCAGGGAAGCCCAATACTTTTGAAAATATGATATAATGTATGGGCCAAAAAATATCATAATGATAGTTTTAAAAACCACTTTAAATAAATAATAAAAATACTATCTATCAAAAGTTAAGGATGCAATAAAAGTGATATTTCAAGGAAAAAAACCTTCTTTAATGCTTATATTAGAACAGATTAAAGGCTGAAAATTAATGAGCTAACCATAAATTTAAGGAGTTAAAGAAATTAAAGGAAAAAATAAAATGAATAAATTCAAAGAAGGTAGAAGTAAAAAGAAGAGCAGAATTAATCAAATAGAAAACAAAGCTTAAGTACAGAGGCTCGACAAAGCCAAAAGTTGATTTTTCATAAAGATTGATAAATTTGACAGACTTCTCCTGAGAATGGTCAATAAAATAGAAGTCATAGAGGAACAATGTGAGGAAAAACTAAGGACATCAGCAACATCTGAAAAGATAATTAGAGGATATAATGAACATATTTATGTTAAAAAGGTAGAAAAGATAAATGAAATGGACAAATGCCTAGACATACATAACTTTCAAATGTTATCCAAGAAGAAACAGGAAGCTTTAATTTTCCTATAACCATTCAACACATTGAATCAGTGGTTTACAATTTCCCCTCAGGAAAAAAAAAAAGAAACCACCACATCAAGCCAAGCCCATTTTTTCATGTGCCTCTCTATAAATAGATTATAATAATTTTATTAAAACATTTCCAGGAAAAAGGAAACACTTCTGAAGTGAATTTATGAGGTTAGTATAGCCTTAAAACAAACCAGAAAGGAAGAAAGAAGAGTTAATAGTTCACTCATGAATACAGATTCTTAAAAACCCTCTGGACAAAACAGTTACATGTAGAATTAATTTAATAAAAATCAAAATATATCATAACTAAATAGGATTTATTCCTGGAATGCAAGGATGGCTTAACATTATAATGTCTATTTCTGCAATAGACTGATTAAAGAAGGAAAACCACATGATCATTTCAAGAGACAGAGGCAATGACTTAGGTAAAATTCAATACCTATTCATGATCAAAGTAAGAATCCCTTAGCAAATAGAAGAGAATTTATCAACTTGATACAACCAAGCACTTTCAACAAACTTCATTCTTAATTGCAAAATGTTAGAAGCATTCCCATTAAATAAGGAACAAAATAACATGAGCTCTGCTGCTGCTGCTGTTCAACATAATATTGGAGGTTCTAGTAAGTGCAATAAAAATAAATAGAAATAAAATGTAAAAGAATTGAAAAAGGAAAAAAAAGCAAGTGGTCATTATTCAAAGTCATTCACAGATGACATGATTATGTACTTAGAAATCATAGATGTTCTTACAGATAATTGATTTAAATTAATAAGAGAGTTTAGTAAGTTGCTTTGGTATAAGATCATTTGCATTTCTAGGCATTAGCAAAAATAAAAAATAATTAAAAAATAATTTGCAATAACAAAACTATAATAAGGTAGCTAGGAATAAATCTAAAATTAAAAGTGCGCAAGACCTTTATGTAAAGTTATAACACCTTATTGAAAAAATTCAAAGAAGACCTAAGTAAATGTAAGGCTTAGAGTATGTTCATGGATAAGGACTCAATATTGGGATGATGTTAGTGCTCTTATATTGATCCACAGATTCAATATTGTTCTGCTAAAATTTTCTAAAGGATTTTTCAAGGAAAATTGAAGATTTAACTTCAAATTTCATAAAGAATATCTACGAATAGCTAAGACACACTACAAAGTAAGAATAAGAGAGACTTCAATAAATGGTCCTGCAACAATTTATTACCAATATGGGAAAAAATGAAATTAGATCCCTTATTCACATTAAGCAGATGAACCAATTGCAAGTATTAAAGACATAAATGTGAAATGCAAAACTTCAATAATTTTAGAAGAGAACTTGGGATAATATCTCCATAAACTTGGGATTAATAATTTCTTAAACATGACAAAGATGTAATGCAACAAAATAAAACTGATAAATTCAAATACACTAAAACTGAAGACTTTTGTTTATCAAAAGACTATAAACATTTAAATGCAAGGCACAAACTGGAGAAAACAGTTTATGGAATAACAAGCAAAGGATTCATACTGAAAATACATAAAGAACACTTAAATCAGTGACGAAAAAAAGAAGAACCAAATTTAAAATCAGAAAATAGTCATGAACAGGCATTTCATGCAAGAGAAAACATGAATAACTGGTATACATGTAAAAATTATTCTATATTGCAAGAGTTAGTGATCAGAGAAGTGTCAGTTGACATAGACTAATCACATTTTATACCTACTGTATCAGCAAGAATTAGCCTGTCTGTTAATGCCAAACATTGACAAGCAGATAGATAATTGAGAAATCTTAAACACTGCTAGTGGAAGTGAAAAGTGATATAATCTTTTAGAAATCAATTTGTCAGGGCTTCCCTGGTAGCTCAGTGGTAAAGAGTCTGCCTGCCAATGCAGGAGACAAGGGTTCGATCCCTGATCCGGGAAGGTCCCACATGCCATGGGGCAGCTAAGCCAGTGTGCCGCAACTATTGAGCCTGTGCTCTAGAGCCTGGGAGCTGCAACTATGGACATCCCGGCACCCTAGAGCCCATGCTCTGCAACAAGAGAAGCCATCGCAATGAGAACTAGAGAGCAGCCCCAGCTCACTGCAACTAGTGAAGAGCCTGTGTAGCAACAAAGACCCAGCACTGCCAAAAACAAAATACATAAAATTTTAAAAAGAAATCAATTTGACATCATATTGTAGAGTTAAACAAACACATATTCAATGACCCAGGAACTCAACTCCTAGGTATACACCCTAAAGGAATCCTTGCACATATATGTGAAGATATGTTCCAAAATGTTCATGCTCCAGGTCTATCAACAGGAAAAAATATGGTATATTTACATAGAAGGATACTATGTGGCAGTGAAAATGAAAGAACCACAGATACATGCATTCTCCTGTTGACAAAAAATCAATTTGACCTAAAAAAATCAAGATAGCGCATCTTTGTAACTCAAAATCAAACAAAATCAAACAATATATTAGTTAGAGATACATACATATGTATGTATTATTTCTTAAAAAGCAAAGAAATTACAATCATAAAATTCAGAATGGTGTTTCTCTCTGAGGGAGAGAAGTGAGGAGGCTGTACCTGGGAGCAACATAGAGTGTTGAAAATGTTTTATGTCTTTAGTTGGGTGGTGGGCTCTTAGATGTTTGTTTTATTATTTTGCTTTATGACTTGCTTATATATTATATATATATAATAATATACTAAATATTATGCATATTTTAGAAACAAAAAAGAAGGAAAAAAGGTAATCAAAGACTGCTACTGCTGCTGCTAAGTCAGCTTCAGTCGTGTCCAACTCTGTGCGACCCCAGAGATGGCAGCCCACCAGGCTTCCCCGTCCTTGGGATTCTCCAGGCAAGAACACTGGAGTGGGTTGCCATTTCCTTCTCCAATGCATGAAAGTGAAAAGTGAAAGTGAAGTCACTCAGTCATGTCCGACTCTAGTGACCCCGTGGACTGTAGCCCACCAGGCTCCTCCGTCCATGGGATTTTCCAGGCAAAACTACTGGAGTGGGATGCCATTGCCTTCTCCAATCAAAGACTACCACTCCATGAAAGAACTGGTTATATGACTGAGTTCAATAGAGCTTCAAGAAAAGGCTAATTCCTCTGTTGTTTAAACTATTTCAAAGCACACTAAAGTATGAGAAACTTTTGAATGTACTTTACAAAACCAGCAAAACCCAGTCTAGCCCAATAAAAGAGATCCATGAACCAACAGTACTCATTTTTTTAAAAAAGACAAATTTCAAAATAAAATATTCACAAATAAAATCCACTAGCAAACAATGAATAAATCACTATGATTAAGAAAGTTAAGTTCTAAGAATGCAAAGAGAATCCAACATTAAGAGATCTATTAACATAATTCCCTAAGTAGATTAAAAGATTATATTATATCATCATTTTATGAAGGTAAACAGAGTTAGATAAAATTCAACAACCATTTTCTATAAAAACATAGAAGGGAAATTAAAACTAGATAAAATTTATCTACTTAAAATATCTGGCAGGCATCACACTTAGTGATGAAATATTACAAGCTTTCCCATTTAAGTCCAGAAGAGGACAAGAATGTTCATTTTCATTGTGCTAACTCGACACTGTTTCCTGGGAATCCTAGCAATTGCCATTAGACAAAAGGTAGAAACAAGAGGCACCATGTCTCAGAAAAGGAGCAAAACTCATTATTTGCACGTCTCAGGCATGTGTACACGTCCTTGTGCTTGTAAATGTGTAGAAATGGTTCTTTTTATTGATGGTTTCATTAGGGGAGGGAAGAGAAATTGGGAAGTGAGTGAAAGTAAAGAGGAACCTTTAACTTTTTATTCTTTGCACTTCTTTATTGCTTGAATTTGTTTTTACAACAATAAGTTTTCATAATGAAAGGAAAAAAATATATATCTGGAATCTAGAAAAATGGTCCTGACGAACCTATTTGCAGGGCAGGAACAGAGATGCAGACATAGAGAACGGACTGTGGATACAGCAGAGGAAGCAGTGGGTGGGACGAATTCAGAGAGTAGCGTTGAAATACATATATCACCTTGTGTGAAATAGCTAGCTAGGTGGGAAGTTGCCGTATAACAAAGAAGCTCAGCCTGGTGCTCTGCGATGACCTAGAATGGGAGGCTCAAGAAGGAGGGGGTATATACGTAAATACATATATATGCTTATGGCTGGTGCATATTGTTGTATGGCAGAAACCAACACAACAGTATCGAGCAATTACCCTCCAATTAAAAAACCTGCCAAAAGTCACATGGCTATACATGGTAGACCTAAGGCTCACACTCAGGTCTTGCACTATCAAATCAGTTCCACATAGTTTATTTTTCATTTTATTCATAAGAAAGAGAAAAAGGTGGAGCCACTGAGAACTATGCACAAAGAATCAGTCTCTCGGGGTATTAGATTGATCCTTCATTCCTATTTGCCACAAATAATACTTCAGGTATTAATAAGGATGGTGACCTTCTTATAAAGGCAGTCACTGCTATCTTCACTATTTCATTTATTTTAATCCTTGGGAAATAATTTCAATAACCTATGACCGAGAAAATGTTATACAATGGTAACCAAGATCATGTGTCATAAAAATATAGTCGTAAGACTGTAGGGACAGATGTCCAAGAGAGAGGGAATGTATGTATACATGTAACTGATTCACTTCAATGTATAGTGGAAACTAACACATACATATTATAAGCAATTATATTCCAGTTCTTTTTTACAGAATTTCTGAAACTTCCAAAGGCACAGAAAACTCCAACCCTTGGGATCCAGGTGACTGACAAATCTCTTGACACATTCCTCACATTCTGTAATCTGAACTGTTTCCAGAATATGCTAAATTCTTTCTTATTTCTGTGACTCTACAGATGTTTTCGTTCTGCCAAGAACATCCTCCTTCCCTGTTTTTCCCCTTAAGATGCCTACCTATCCATGCAGAGGAGTTAACATAGCAGACCTGACTGTCTTTAGAAACATCTGCTTATGAGGTTGGCCATTGGCTAGTGTCCGGGAACTTAGATTTTGGAACAGAGCTCGGCATTCCCAGAACTGTAGGAGTGGCTGGCTTGCATATACTATGTGAACAAGATGGTTTATGCTGAAGAGAGGTTTCCCTGTGGGAGTGTGTAATGTTGGTACATGGCAGGCAGAGAGTGCCTGTGTGGCCAGCCCCCAACAAAAAACCGAGGTGCTGAGTCTCTACGAACTTCCTTGGTTGGCAGCATTTCACAAGTGTTGTCACAACACATTCCTGGGGGGATGAAGTGGGGCCTGTGTGACTCCACTGGGAGAAGATCCTTGGAAGCTTTCTCCTGCTTTCTCCCCAGCGTCATCCCATGCACCTTTTCCTTTGTTGACTTTGCTCTGTGGCCTGACACTGTGATAACTCATAGCTGTATGTGCGACTATATTCTGAGTTAAAGAATCACTGTGAATTGGTGAACTGGGGGGTTGTCCTGAAGACCCGCAATGCACAACCCTTTGAGTTTTTCAAACTGACGCTGTTTCTGGAGTCCTTCATTTTCTTAGGCAGATTTCCTTACTTCTTTGCCTTTGCACTTGCAATTAAAGAGTTTCTTATTGTATAATCATTGACTGTTTACACTCTGTCCCCCTTTTAAAGTATAAGCTCATCAAGACAAAGACCTTATGTTTTCGTCTTCCTTTTTCCAGCACTGAGGTGGCACACCCTGGTAGCATTTGCAATAGCAATTGTAGTGATAGCCAATAAGTGCTGTTCACTCTGTGCCTGGCACATCAAGCTGAGAGCTCTGCACATACTATCACATTTAAAAAATCTTTAAAAAATGAAATAGTTGATTTAAAATATTATATAAATGTTATATTTATATATTATATAAATTTCAGGTGTACAATACACATATATTTACAATTTTTAAAGGTTACACTCTATTTATAGTTATTGCCTATATTCCTTGTGCTATTCCTAGATACCCGTATAGCTTATTTATTTTTTATATAGTAGTTTGTACCTCTTAATCCTACATTGCTATCTTGCCACTAGTAACCACTTGTAACCACTAGTTTGTCCTCCATATCTGTGAGTCTGCTGGTGGGTGGTAATCCTTTCAATCACCCCTTAACATAGCTAATGTGTCATCACTCATTATTAGAGAAAGTGAAAGGAAGTGAAGTAGCTCAGTCATGTCCGACTCTTTGCGACCCCTGTAGACTGTAGCCTACCAGGCTCCTCTGTCCATGGGATTCTCCAGGCAAGGATACTGGAGTGGGTTGCCATTTCCTTCTCCAGGGATCTTCCCGACCCAGGGATCAAACCTGGGTCTCCCGCATTGCATGCAGACGCTTTACCGTCTGAGCCACCAGGGAAGTTATTAGAGAAATGCAAATCAAAACTACAATGAGATATCACCTCAAGCAGGTCAGAATGGAACCAACATCAAAAAATCTACAAACAGGGCTTCCCTGGTTGTCCAGTGGTTAAGACCTGTCTTGCAATGCAGGGGACACCAGTTTCGCCCCTTGTGCAGGAAGATCCCACATGCTGTAGAGTAACTAAGCCCCTGTGCCAAAACAACTGGGCTCCAGAGCCTGTGAGCTGCAACTCTTAAGCCCACGTGCCTACAGCCCATGCTCTGCAACAAGAGAAGCCACCACAATGAGAAGCCCATGCAATAAAACTAGAGAGTAGCCCCTGCACTCTGCAACTAGAGAAAGCCCACACAAAGCAATGAAGACCCAGTGCAGCCAAAAATAAAAGTAAAACTTTTAAAAAAATCTACAAATAATAAATGCTGGAGAGGATGTGGAGGTAAGGGAATCCTTTTGCACTGTTGGTGGGAATGCAAATTGCTACAGCCACTATGGAGAACAGAATGGAGAGTCCTCAAGAAACTAGGAATAAAACTACCATATGACCCAGCAATACCACGACTGGGCAAATACCCTGAGAAAACCACGACTGAAAAAAATACACACTCCCCAGTGTTCACTGCAACACTATTCACAATAGCTAGGACATGGAAGCAATCTAGATGTGCATCAAGAGATGAATGGATAAAGAAGTTATGGTACTAGTATACAATGGAATACTACTCAGCCATAAAAAGGAACAAATGTGAATCAGTTGAACTGAGGTGGATGAACCATGAGCCTGTTATACGGAATGAAATAAGTCAGAAAGAGAAAAACAAATATTGTGTATATTTAAGTATATATATGGAATCTAGGAAAACGGTACTGATGAACCACCCTGCAGGGCAGGAACAGAGATGCAGGTATAGAGACACAGCCAGAGAAGGAGAGGGTGGGATGAACTGAGAGAGTAGCACTGAAATACATGTATTACCATATGCAAAACAAATGGCCAGTGGGAAGCTGTTATACAACACAGGGAGCTCAACTCGCTGCTCTGTGACAACCTAGTGGGCTGGAGAGGGGTTGGGAGGGAGAATCAAGACGGAGGGGATATAGGTATACTTGTGGCTGATCCATGTCGTGGTACAGCAGAAACCAACACAACATTGTAAGGCAATTATCATCCAATTCAAAAGAATTAAAAGAATGAGAAAACAGACGGTTATAAGTAGATGTTAAATGAACGAGCTAGCTAAAGCATCCTTTCAGCCCTAAAAGAATCACTGAGCTGAACTGACTTCAGTGTTACGCCTATTAGCTCATGTACACTTCACCTTAGCATGGGCTATGAACAATTGCTGAGGATCTTATCTGTTAAATCACATGCTTTATTTATTACCGAGTGATTTATTATTACATCATATATTTAAATATTATTCTCTAACTAGATAAGACATGTTTACGACACACAATTCAAAAGGAACTAAAAGTGTATAATAAATTGTAAGTTTCACCAGCCCTCCTTCCCCAGCTATGCTATATTCTCCCCCATTTTCTCATATATCCTCCCAGAGAGAGGAAGGACAAAGATATTAACCCATGTTACACAAAGGGTAGCATTTTATATGTCATTCTTTTCTTACATACCCTGGGAGTCATTTCTTATCAGTGCATGTAAGAGGTACACCATTCTTTCTGAACGTCTTGGTGGCTGTTAACCAAGGACAGAACTAACCCAGTCTGGGGTCCGTGCATGGGTTGGAGAACAAACACAGAGAAAGACTGTTCCGTCTTTCCTTTTCTGGTTGCAGGAGCATCAAACTGAGAACACTGAGGTCCCTAGAATGCCTTTGTCCTTTCACAATAGAACAGCATTGGTGTCTGCTTGTATGGGCTGTGTGCATCCCCTGAGAATGTAAAGGACTGTGAGTTACGCTGGACTTCGGGCTCATTAGTTCCCTATTGAGGGACAGGCTGTCGTAACAGCCACATGATGGAAGGTGGCTTAGAGGGCAAATTCAGAGTAAATCTATATGATAAAGTATTAGAAATGGAAAAGTTGAGTCAAAGAGATATTTATTATTTATTTTTAATTTTAAAAATTGAGATAGTACTCACATACCATAAAATCTGCTCTTTTAAAAGGCACGACCCATAACTGTTAGCAGCTGAGATATTTATTTATTTTTAAAAGATTTTTTTTTATGTGGACTATCTTTAAAGTCTTTATTGAATTCATTACAATATTGCTTCTGTTTTATGTTTTGGTGTTTCGGTCATGGGCCAAAAGAGATCTTAGCTCCCTGACCAGGGTTTGAACCCATGCCCCCTGCATTGGAAGGTGACGTCTTAACCACTGGACTGCCGGGAAGTACCCTGAGATATTTATTTTTAATTTTGATAGGTTTTGCCAAATTGCTTCATCAAAATGAAAATAAATATATTTTTGACTCACTTCTAAGAATTTGTCTCACTACAGTGTACAGAACTATATAGGTTTCTAGCTCCTTCCTCATCGCTCCCCACATATAACAGTATCTCATTGGTCTTCATTCCCTGAAGGACAGGGAAGCCTGGCATGCTGCAGTCCATAGGGTTACAAAGAGCTGGACACGACTGAGCGACTGAACAACAACATTGGCCTAATATGAGAAGCTAAGTCCAAGTTCAGGGAATGCACAGGCACATCCCCACACCCCATTCTGTGGCATGCTGCAAAGAAACTGGGATCCTAGCATGTTTCCCACACCGACAAATGCACCTAAAGTCCAGCGTGACTCACAGTCCTTTACATTCTTTCAAGAGAGGTACACAGTCTGTGCAAGCTGTGTACCAGTGCTGTCCTATTGTGACAAGGGCAAAGGCACTCCAGGGACCTCAGTGTTCTTAGTTTAATGCTCCTGCGACCAGAAAATTAAAGAAGGAACAGTGTTTCTCTGTGTTTGTTCTCCAAACATGTAGTGACCTCATACTGCGTTGTTCTGTCCTTGG
>NW_011494606.1:568073-591473 GCF_000754665.1 Bison bison bison
GACAGTCACCAGTGCCAACAGTGCCAGCAACAGGACACTGAATAAGGTTTGCTTTGAACCACACCATCTCCTCCCATTATATGCCAGCCCTTGGTGATCTGGCAGGACCTCACCCCCTAGGAAACTGAGTCTGAGCTGCTGCCCAGAGTCTGCGCCCATCCACACTGAGAACACATCCAGCCAAGTACCATGAGGCGTATAATACTGTCTTCCTCTTCCTTCCTTTTCCTCATGTGTTTTTATAAACATCCAAAGGAAAGATAATCAAAACCTGCAAGAAAACTGGCTGGCCAAGAAAATGAAAACCTGGGTGACACAGGGAAGAGGCCACATGTTTACGGGTGCCTTTTGTAAGTAACATGGCCATAAAACAAGAGGCTCTTAATAAAGAAATGTCACGTTCTCCAAAGCTCTGTATAAGTGACATTCTGTTTAAGGAGAGGAGGGGCATTTCATACTTACGTTCCTTCCTCATCGTTTCATTTCCAACAAGGGGAAAGGAATCCTAACTGTACAGTTTTCTAGGAGCACAGTAGTTATGGAGCCAAGATTTTGCAGGAGCACACAAGGAAGGAAGGAAGAAGGAAGGAAGGAAGGAAAACTAGAATGAAAAGAGGAAAAGGCACCGGAGGGTCTTTATTTAGCATATCAGGCTAGAACAAAGGAACAGACAGCAGGCATTCATCACCTCTGATTGGTTTTTCTGACTATTAAGCACACACACTTTAACTCAAAAGACAGAACTCCTGCCTTCCTCTCCTGCACGCTGAGCACCGTCTGAACAGAATCAAGATTTGGATGAGCCCGTGTAATCCCCTTTCATTTTTCATCTGCTGTGCTGATTGTAAAGTGAAACAGAGCCACTGCCCTCTCCGAATGTGACACAAGGCTCGAAGCACACGCGTTGCAGAGTCCCCGGGAGCCAGCTGTGCGCAGGTAACTGGAGCCTGCCCTTCGCCTCGCTGTTAATAAGAGTAATTGGCACGCCACTGAGGGGCTGCTGGAGCGCTGTGATTTGCTCCGTACGGGGGTCTCCCCAGACCATATGCGCATGCAGCGGTGATAGAAATATTTTCCATATGAGCTCTCCCCTCACATGCTTAAGTGCTCCAGGCTGAGTCAGGCCAGCCCATTTGTCATTTACTCTCCACACTGAAAAATCAACAGGGAAGTTGCGAACTTCAACTGCAACTAGAGGGCAATGGTCTGTCTGCTTTCAGCCTCCAGCATCACTAACCCAATGCAGTTCCTCCAGCTCCCATTCAAGACCCCTACCTCCTACCCACAGCCCCCACCCAACAGGCCCAGAAAATATCTGCAGAGGACACGGGTAACTAATAGGCTAAAAGCCTAGGACAAATGACCCGTGGCCACACGCCTCTGCGCCACATGTCTGCTTTGAACGGAGTAACGAGCCTGCTGCAACCACAGCTTGCCCTGCAGCCTGGATTTGAGAGCAGCTCCCTTCCACTCCTCTTAGAAAAGGGAAAGTCATTACCGGAGGCTTTCAGAGCTCTCTCTGTCCCTGCAATGCTAACAAAAGGCAGAGCTGTGAAGTGGTCCCGTGGCATTTCTAGGAGATACAGTTTGCACTTGGCTTTTCAAAGGGAAGATGGATTCAGGAAAAAGGCTGTCTTCGCATAATTCAGCCCTCAGTCTCCAAGACTTTTCATCAGAATAAGAAGTAAAAGGAGTGGATGAGGTAAATTTGTTGCAGGCTTCTTTGCAGGTGATGGTGGCTACACCCAAGAGCTTCCCTCTCCAGCCCATATGATCATCCTTTCCGATCTCTGCCTGTGTCAAAAACTGGCTCCTACAGGCACCTATGATGTTCAGAAATGTATCCAGCAAACATGAGCTAAGCCAATAAGAATAAATCATCCTCATGGGTCTTATACATGCCTCCCGTCTATGGTACATCTGGGACGCTCCAAGACCTGTTATACACCGCTCTTCAAACCTATGATACTAAGTTAAGCACAGACTTTTTTCCCCCCAAGCACATCAAAGCTAAGAAGGATAAAAACGTAATGCAAAGCAGCAAAGAAAAGCAATTCCTCTAGCATGCATAAGCAACACTGGAGAAATATTCTCAACAGGTAACAGTCCCTACTGGAATCTGACAAGTACTTTTTTTTTTTTTTTTTTGGCAACAGCAGAATTAGAAACGTACATGCTCCAGGTATCTGTCACCAAATCATGCCAATCCCCTGGTGTGGTATGTGGTGTACCTTTCACTGTACCAGAGAAAGGTTTCAGAAATTACAAGATTTTTTAAGAAGCAAAGAAATCTTCCTATAAGAAAAGGCAAGGCAAGCCTAAAACAGCAAAATAAAGCATTACTCTTTGCACACCATAAAAACCCCTTCCCTGATTCCTCTTGGTAGATAGAAGAGGAAATATAATGCTGACAAAAATACAACTTCTGACAAGATATTTTATTTGGCTTACCTCTCCCCCAGGTCTTGCTAACACTGCTGTTTGAACGTGGAGCAATGTTAATATCAGGTAGCTGACAAACATTATTACCCAAAATTAGAACTACCCTAGAGGAGAACTCCGTCTGCCAAGTACTAACAGCTAGCAGATGCACTTGTGTCTCGGGATTCCAGCCCTGGAGTTCCGCTAGGCACCGCACTGGTTCCCTCCGCTCTCCCTCATGTACTGCCCGGAGCTCCCAGCTCAGCCTCTGCTCTGAAGAAAACTGGTAAGCTGATCTCTTCATGTAATAACTTCTCCCGGCTGGGGGAGGGGACAGGAGCCAGCTGGGAGCTGGGGGGCTGCCTTTAACAGAAGGCAGAAAGGGGAGGGACAGAAATGATCAATGTGGAGTTCTGCATCTGGTCTCATTCATGAAAAGGGCTCCAAGGTAAGCACTCCACAGGCAGGGGGACGGGCCCCTGCTTCATCAACTGAGGCAGGCAGGAGGCAGCGATCTGCAGCAGGATAAGCTCTAGGCTGGGAGCCGGGAGACCAGAGGCCTTCCCAGTCCTGCTGCTGATAAGCTGTGTGTGCCTGGATACATTGCCAACCCTCTCTGGTCCTCGGTTGGTGGTCTCAGTGGTACAGTCAAGGGTTGGCTGGCCTCTTAATTCCCTTTTGGTTCTGCAGAAATCTAGGCTGTGCTATCAAGGACAACCTTAAAGAGGAAAGAAGTCACACGGTGCTGTGTGTTTACATACTTAACATATGGATGTGAATAGATGGGAACTGAGGAAGTCACCATAATACCCTCTTGCTGCCTTACTGGGTCTCTGTCCCTAACCACGAGCTTGAGGAATTACTGCAGACAATGTAAAAATAAACGGTAAGGTGGGAACAAGTGAAGCCCAGGTATTGCATGACACTGGCACAGTGCACGCAAGCAAGATGGTTTTAGAGAAATACCTCTGGGAAGAACCACACTGACCATCCAAGTAGGGCTTCTGGGAAGAAGGAGCACAGGAACAGGTTGGGAAGTAGGTCATGCTAAAGCCTACAGTCCACTTGAGACATCATAAGCCAACTCAGCATGAAAAGGCAGGCCCATGACTTAAAATAGGTTGAGAACCCACCAAATATTAGATTCTGCTTAGAAGGGGCACAAGACGCCACTCAACCATCATGAAGTGGAGGACAGGATGACTGCGTGGTGCAGTGGAAACAACCTGGTCCCTGGAATCAGGGGGAAGTCAAGTCAAACCCTCATTCTGCTACTAATTTGCTGTGGGTCTGTGGCTGAGTGTGGAACCCCAGTGGGCCCCAGCTGCTCCACTGGTCAAATGGGGAAAGGCCATATGCTGGTTCTGATGATTATCAACGAGGTCATCTAGGTTCAAAACTTGGCATCATTCCTGATACACAGTAAATGCTAAAGACAGCGGCTCTCACTTTGATCTGATAAATATTGGCACTCGGTCCCAGAAAGTAAATTAATAAACACTTGAAAAGCCTCAGGTTGTGGGCATTTTCCTGTGTTAATGAGGAAACTTTAAACCAGACTGCAGTTTGTGGCCATTTCAGAACATTTATTATCACCAGTCATTGTGAGAACTTACTAGTGGGGAGTATTTTTGGGGGGTTGGGTGGAGAGACCTTCAGTCCTTTTTTCCAGGGTTGTAAGAGACAGAAGGTAATGGTGAAGAGAAAGGAAGGAATGAATTTCCTCTCTTCCCCATGCTTCCTCTTCTTTCTCCTTCTTATTTATCATTATTATTGTTCAGCATTTGGTCTGTTCTGTTTGGTGACTGAAAGGGCACTGCTGTCTACTCAACAACTTCACCGCAAAGGCAGGAATTGTCTAAGAACACCAGACTACTTGAAAGACTGGCGTTTTGTCTAGTCCAAGGGTTGGGGAACTTTCTGTAAAGGTCCAGATAGTAAATACTTTTGACTTTGCAGACCATACGGTTTCTGCGACAGCTACTCAACCTTGCTTGTTGTTGTTTAGTCAGAAAGTCGTATCTGATTCTTTTGTAACCCTGTGGACTTGAAGCCTCACCAGGCTCCTCTGTCCACAGGATTTTCCAGGCAAGCATACCAAGTGGGTTGCTATTTCCTTCTCCAGTGGATCTTCCTGATCCAGGGATTGAACCCGAGTCTCCTGCACTGGCAGGCATATTCCTCACCACTGAGCCACCTGGGAAGTCCACTCAGCCTAGCTGGGGTAGCATAAAAACTTCCAAAAGCAATATACACACGAAGGGGTGAACAGAGCTGTGTTCCAACAAAACTTTGTTTATGGAAATAGGTAGCAAGCCAGATTTGGCCATATTTGTCAACACACTTCTCAATCACCCTTCCACCCACTGTAATCTGATTTTTAACACTTCTTCTCTACCACAGGAGCTCTGGAGATGTCACCAATGGCCTCTGAGTCATAGAATAATATAAATGATAATTTTTCAGAACTTATCTCATTTTGACTTCCTTGCAGCATTAATGATGGCCTTCTATTTTTTTAAATATTGTGGTAAAAATACATAGCATAAACTTTAACCACTTTAATAATTTTTAAGTGTATAATTCAGAGGCATTTTAGTATGGTCACAATGTTGTAACACCATCACCACCATCCAGAACTTTTTCATCATCCCAAACAGAAACTCTGTATTCATTAAATAGTAACTCCTCAGTTCTCCTTCCTTTCAACTTCTGAAAACCTCGATTCAGTTTTCTGTCTTTAGGAACTGGCCTGCTTGATGTTCCTCAACCAAGTGGAATTGTATAATATTTGTCCTTTTGTATCTGACTTATTTCATTTAGCATAATATTTTCAAGGTTGTTGTAGCATGAGTCAGAATGTCATGCCTTTTTAAGGTTGCATAATATTCCATTGTGTAGACATACCACATTTTGTTTATCCATTCATCTGTTGATGAGCACTTGGACCTGCCAAATGTACTTCAAACTCAAAAGGTCTAAAATTGAACTAAAATTTCCCTGAAAACTGTTCTTCCTGTTTTCTCCATCACAGTGAATGATACTGTCTGTCTAACTCCTAGAGATGGAGAGGTAGGTGTCATCTTGAGTTGTCTTGTTTCCTTACCAAACCCTCACCAGGTGCGATACAGTTACCTTCTAGAGCTATCTCCAATCTGCCCTTGGCCCCTGATTCCTGCTGCCTCTGCCCGTATGTGGGTGGGCCTCTACTATCCCTTCCTGACTTTTTGTAGCAAGACCTTGTAACTTCCCTACTCTGGTCTTTCCCTTTCCAGCCTTATTCCTCACTGCAACCACTGAGATGCTCCTAAAATGTGAATCTAATGATGACACTCCCCGATTCTTTTTGAAAACTTATTTTGAAATAATTTTATATTTACAGAACATTTGTTAAGATAATACAGAGTATCATGGTTTATCTTCCCCCAGTTCCTTCTAATATTAACATCTTCAATAGCTATGGTACCTTTATGAAAAGTAAGACATTAACACTGATGTAATGACAGTAACTAAAATAAAGACTTTCTATTTCTCCAGTTTTCCCCCAAATGTCCTTCTACTGTTTCAGGGTCCCACACTGCATTTCGTCAACACATCTCTAGTCTTTTCCCGTGTATGACAGTTTCTCAGTCTTTGTTTTTTATGACCTTGACCCTTATGAAGAGTACTGATTAAAGATTTTATAGAATGCCTCTCAGTTTGAGTTTATCTGATGCTTTCTCATAATTAGCCTCTGGTTATGGCTTTTGGGGAGGGATGCCACAGAGGTGAAGTGCCATTCTCATCTCATTTTTCAGGGGCACCCTACACCAACGTTACTGGCGATGCTGACCTTGATCACTTGGTTGAGGTAATGTCTGCCAGGTTTGTCCACTGTAAAATTACTCCTGATAGTTTTCTTTTTCCAAATCCTATTCATTAGAAATGAGTGAGCAAGTCCAGTGGAATTAAGCTCCACTTCCTGAAGAGCGAGTGTCAAAGAACATTCAGATATCCATCACAATAGTTAATACATATTTGGGGGGAGATACTTTGAGGCTATGCAAATATTCTGTTTTGAAAAGTTTTATCCACTAATTTGAATATTCATTGGTAGATCTTGCCTGCAGCCCTTATTAATGTAGTTCTCTAAATGTCTATTTTCTGTTTCCCATCTACATCTATTAATCAGAATTCATTCATATGGAAGATTCGTCCCTCCCGCCCCCATTTATTAATTCAGTCATCTATTAATTCTTCTCTGTTTCTTAAAACCTTGTGATTACTTTCCATTATGGATGAAGTCCAAACTCCTTAACATGACACTTGCAAGGCTGTTTACAATCTGATCTCTTCCTGCCCTTCCAGCCTCCTCTTCCCCCTCTTTTTGGGTTCACACACACTCCACTGTCCAGACATCTTGATCCACAAGAAATTATCCCTAAATGCCATGTGTCCTTGTGCTCCATGTTGGTCCCTTTCTCTAGACTATCATCCCCCCGGCCTCAGAAGGTTGGCTCTTGTTGCCCTCTACCTCTTTGAAAACTCAGCTCAAATAAGCACCAAATACCAGAAACCACCTACATGCCCACTAATAAGAACTAAATGAATAATTTGTGACATCCATAAAATAGGATACTCTGCAGCAGTAAGATAAAGATTGAGCTTACTTCCTATATAATGATATGACACATCTCCAAGATTTATTCAGTGAAAAAAGTGGGATACACTCCAGCGTGTTTACTATCCCATTCTTTGTGCATATGTGTTTATAACTGCTTGTATATATATCAGCTATCAGTGGAAGAACACATCTGAGGCTACCCACAATATCTGCTTCTAGGGAGAGGAACTCAGTAGCTTCAGGGCAGAAATGGAGTCAAGACTTATGCCTGTGTAGGCACTTAGTCACATGTGGTTACCGAGCACTTGTGATGTGGCTTTTCCAAACTGTGATGTTATACAAAAATATACTTTGTATCAATGTGAAGACTTGGTATGGAAAAAGAATGTGAAATATCTTATTAATATGTTTTTTGTTGATTAGATGTTGGAATGTTAATTTTATATTTGCTGGTTTAAATAAAGTGTGGTATTACACAACTTGCCTTGTTTTACTTTTTAAAAATGAGACTACTAGAAAAATTTTAAATTACATATTTCTGTTGGACATGTCTATATCCCTGTTATATTTAGGGAATTGTCAGAAATGTGATGCACTGCTATTCCAAAAGTCAGTAAAAATGAAGCAATGGTAATAATAACAGTTAATAATAGAAATAAATAAGTACTCATAGACAAATCTCCCTCCACCAATGATTCATTTAAAGGTCATGTCTTCTGGGAGTTGTGTCTTGACAGGCTCCCCACCCCACTGAGGACATGGCCCTTGGCATTCGTCCCTAGGCATTCTCCGATTTGCTCCAGTGCAGTATTTATTGTAATTGTTCACTAATGCATCTGCCTTCATCAGTACAGACTGAGGCCTTGATGATAGGAGATGTGTCTTTTGTGTTCCCATGGCTCCACACATAGCCTTGCTCAGTGTGCACTGAATTAGGGAATGAATGCCAGAAAGGGTCATATAGGAAACTCTCACCTTTTTTGTGACAGAAGAAGAGGTCTTCGAATGGCACATTTAAGATACCATGAAGGGGAAAATGAAAAGCAGAAATTTCCAGAAAGTGTCTCCCTCTCAGAAATGCAGACAACTGTTAACCTAACTGTTGCGTGACCTTGATATAGAACGTACTAGTAAGTGCAGGGAATATGAGTAACCAAGAACAGGGAAAACAAATGTTTTCCTAAAATCACACATTTCATGTAAAATATAATCATATACTACTGTCTGAATAACAAAGAAGAATAACCCCATAGCAAATAGCACCTCTAAGTATTCTTGCCTGGAAAATCCCATGGACGGAGGAGCCTGGTAGGCTGCAGTCCATGGGGTCGCTAGGAGTCGGACACGACTGAGCGACTTCACTTTCACTTTTCACTTTCCTGCATTGGAGGAGGAAATGGCAACTCACTCCAGTGTTCTTGCCTGGAGAATCCCAGGGACGAGGGAGCCTGGTGGGCTGCTGTCTCTGGGGTCGCACAGAGTCGGACACGACTGAAGCGACTTAGCAGCAGCAGCAGCAGCAAGGCTATTCTATTTCCTGCAAAGAATGTCCACCCCCTTATAAAGGAAGAAGTGAGGCCTTTTTCTCCATAGAGATATGGTATATGTATAGCTAAACGAGTCAGACTATCTTTACTTCCTTAAATATGCTTACACTGGATGGAATGGGTAGAAACAAAATCTCTGTCAAGAAGTTGGAGATTGGTCTGGGAGCAGGTGTTAGTAATTAACTCTCCCTTTGTGTGGACCACTGAGTGATTAAATAGCCAAGGAAGTGGGAATGAGGAAAGCAAAGGGGGAGTTCTCTGCTCCATTCCCCTCAAACATATGGAAAATCAGGAGAAGCTACAGCAAAGGAAGGCAGGGGTCCTTCCCTTTCTCCAGTTCCTGCTTATAACAGACCAAAGCTGGCTCCCATGACCCGGAGGGCAGCTGTGCTGTTAGGCTGAGCACCTTTGGTGTCACAGAAATGAGGGTGATGCTTCTTGGCTCGGCTTTGAATTCGAGACAGGAGCAGGGTCAGAGATGCTGTCAGGGAGATGCTCACACACAGTGCCGGGGGCGGGCTCATCCCAAGTCTGAGAGGACATGGGTAGTGAATGCAGACATTGATACCACTCGTGTTGACCATATTCTTTATTTCAATCATTTACCCTAAGGCAGAGGTTCTCAAACTGTGGTCCCCAGACCAGCAGCCGCAGCACCATCAGGAAGCTTGCTAGAGATGCAAATACTAGAGCCGCACCCCAGATTTACTGACTGAGAAACTCGGGGCACGGGGCTAATGGATTTGTGTTTTTCTACATAACAGTTCTCTGTCTAGTAACCTGAATTCAAACTGTATAACTTGAAACGGTTATTACACTATATTTTATGTATTATTAATTAAAACATTTTATTTAAAACATTAAAACCATTTAAGTAAAAACATACTGTTTATTAAAAACATTTTCTTAGAAAACATGACTGTCTGATACTAAAACATAGCATAAAGCTGTAATAATGAAAACAGGGGCAAATAAAACAGGTGTAGGGTTAGACATTATTTACATAACTAAACATGCGAAAGGATTTAATGTGCAAACAATGAATCACTACAGATCTGGAAGGAAAAGGATGGAACAGGGTTAGGAGAATGGCTATTTAGTTATTTTCCTAAATAATACTATATGCTGTTAATAAAAATAAACTGCAGGTAGATTTAAGATTTTAATGTGCACAACAGACGTACGAAAGCAGTAAAAAAGAAATAGTTCAATATTTCTATATTCTTGGAATGGGGGAGGACTTTTAAGCATAGCTCTTAAAAAGGCAGAAATTATAGAAGAAAAGATTTGCATGCATTTTTTAAGATTCGGTAAATCAAAAATTCACATACCATTAACACAATTTAAAGTCGAATACATAGTAGAAGATGTACTTTGCTTGTTTATTTACTTAAAATATCAATACTTATCATGTGCTCAGACTTGGAGATACTGTGATCAGCAAAAGAAGACTCAATTCCTGTCTTTATGGAGCTTGCTGCCTGGTGCAGGAGGCCAACATTAACGAAACCCAATAAGTACATTAAAAATTGAATGTGAAAAGGGCTGCAAAGAAAAGATACGTGGTGATATAAGGCGCGTCCTCATTATGGAGACTGGCTTGTGACAGGAGCAACAATGGCTTTCACAAGGACCCGAGAGGAAGCAGGTGTGGATCCAGAGAGAGTGGGCGAGTGGAAGCAGAGCGTCAGATTAGGCTGAAGACAAAGGGGGGGAAAATGACCAAGAGTTGCATCCTTTTCCTAATGAGAATCTGTTTTAAACACGGAGTCAGCAGTTACACGACTAGAATTGCACTTTGCAAAGGCCACTCTGTTTATAGAGAAAGGGCTGAAGAGAGGAGAGAGGCCAGAGTGCAGGCTGGGAGGTCAGTGAGAAGATTACAGCTAGAGTCCAGCTGACAAGGGATAAGAGCTTAAACCAGGGTGGTGAAAAGAAGTGACTCATTTCAAAGGTAATTCACATCATCTATAATGGAAAAGAGTTTGTGTCCATAATAGATTTTTTTAAACTCACAAATCAGAAAATGTCGATTTTAATAGGGAAAGGCTGGAAACAATGTTCAGTAGCAGAGTTGCTAAATGAAGTATGGTATATCTCAAAAGTAAAATCCTATCAAATCATTTAAAGTGACTATGAGATATACTTACTGATATGGGTACATTTTGATATTATAGTGCTTTAAGATAAGAGTAGGCCACTTAACTGGAAGTGCAGGAGGAAACAGACAGAACAGGCTCCATCTTGAAAGCAGGACTCCATCTTGGGCGGGACCGTGGACTTTGAGCTATATGCCCAGTATCTATAGAAACGACATACCAACTGGAAAACCAGGGCCCCCAGATGGAAGAGCCCCAGGGCTCTACCTAGACTCTCTGTCGCCTAAAAGAATACCCTAATTATCTGTGTAACCAAATAGAATCATAAATTCTATCATGCTTATTGGGGTATGACCACAGGCCTATTGATAATTGTCCACTCTTAACTACCTAGGCTTAAGTCATATGAATCATGGGTTAACTTTGATTGTATATTTCTTTTCCTTTGTTCAGACTAGTTTCAGGGAATTTGGGCACGTACACTTAGGGTATATAAGGTTTTCAGAAAAACTGGTCAGGGTCCTTGGCTAAGAGGAGACTCTGCCTTGGGCCCGCCGGTGTAATAAACTGTACTCTACTCTCTGCATTGTCCTTCTGAATGAGTTTGTTTCCCAGAACGCTGTGGCTACAACATTTGGTGCCTTGGCCGGGAAACTCCTCACTTAGAGGAGACAAGTCCCATTTGGGACTACTCCGAGGCTTTGCAGCTTGAATCTTCTAGATGGGGGAAGACGCCTCGCCCTTCTGGAAGGATTCTGCTTCTCAATGACCGGACCTTTCATGTTAGCAGGTAGTGGAGGGCAGCAGGGAAACTGATCACTCAGGTGAGGAGGAACCCATCCGGCAGGGTGAAAGAGGGGGCCTGATCACCCCCCTGGGAGGGACTAGAAGGAGCGGGGACCCACAAGAGCCTGGAATAGGCAGGTGGTGATTGCTTGGTACACAGGTCGAGGAGCGTACTAGGGCTTAGGAAGGGAATTTGCCAAGGTCATTTAGGAGGTGTGTCCACACCTTCTCAGGAAAAATTATTACCAGCGATCGCCAGGGGATTTTTAGGATAGGAAACTGGTCCTTGTATGCTCATATTCTGCCCTCCCCCAGGAGGTGTCCCATCTGCTGTGAAATTCTTGACCCCCTCGGAATTGTCAGGCTAGAAGGAGGGGGATACATAAGTGAGTATGAATTGGCTTTTCCAGAGACGACATGGGATATTTAACCCATCTATGTTTTCATCCGCACCTGATCAAGCCCACCAAGGCAGAATGGACTTTAAGGGAGAAACAGTCTTGGATCACATGGTGTTCTGGTTCGGCTGTGCTGACCGGCAGGTGAAGACACGCTGATCCCCCTTCTCCCTCTGGGATCTGGCAGGATTGGACAAGGATGCCCTGCCCCTCCCCCATACTGGATGATGATGTGGCCACCAGCCCAGTGCTCCACCAGGACTGGAGGCCACCTTAATGCCCGATCCAGGGCCAGGTAAAGTTCCTGCAGCAGCCGCTGCTCCTCCGCCAGCTCTCCCAGAGGTCACAGAGCTGCCACCTCGGTGGGCTCCGATCCTGGTGACAGAAGCCTCTGGCCAACACTTCCAGGATCCAGCTCCTGCCGAACAACCCAAGCTATACCTGCCTCTCCCAGTGAGTACTGACAGGAAGGGGAGGGAGACGTTGCAATTAAGCAGAGACTGCGCTCTGCCAGAGAGCCAGAGGGAACGAAAGAGAACAGACAAGAGATTTGCAGTGCTAGCTGCTGCTCTGGGAAAGTCTATCTAGGGCCCTCCGGAAAACCTCCTCTGCCCCAGGGACAGGACAGTCCTTCAACCGGTCCCAATGGAGGCCCTGGGCCCCATTACAGCCAAACCAGTGTGCCCGGTGCCGAGCTTTTGGCCACTGGAAAAATGAATGCCCTAAGGCAAGGAAGGAAGAGGAAGCTCCCGCAGTTGTGGGGCTTGCTGACTTGGAAATTAAACAGGGCTGCCAGGGCTCAGAGATATCAGGTCCCTGAGAGCCCATGGTAACCTTAAAAGTGGGGGACCAAAACATTGACTTCATGGTGGATACAGGAACAGAACTGTCAGTAGTAACAAAATCTGTGGCACCACTGTCCAAAAAGACTACTGCTGTAACTGGGGTATCGGAAGAAGAGATGATTAAATCGTTTTGCCAGCCCAGAAAATGTCAGATGGCGGAGCACCAAATGATTCATGAATTCCTCTACATTCCTGAGTGCCCAGTACCCCTGTTGGGAAGAGACTTGCTCTCCAAACTAGGAGCACAAGTGACTTTCTCCCCTGAGGAGAGGCCCACCTTCCGGACGGGCACTATGACTTATTTGCTCTCTCTCTCAAGAACCGTCTCCAAGATGAGTGGAGATTGCATGAGCCTCCAAAGGAAGAACCGTGTGGGCCGGAAGAGCATGAGAGAGAGCTAACTCAATTATTCCCTGAGGTCTGGGAGGAAGACAATCCCCCCTTTCCCCAGGCTGGCTAAACACCAAGCCTCAGTGATAATAGAACTCAAACCAGGCACCATCCCGGTTAGAAAGTGCCAGTACCTGCTACCAATAGAGGCTTGGGCCAGCATACTGCCCCACATCAATAGATTAAAACAAGCAGGCATTCTAGTAGAGTGCCAGTCGGCTTGGAATATGCCGATCCTGCCAGTCAAAAAGGAAGAAGGACAGGACTATAGGCCTGCATAAGATCTCAGGCTAGTCAACCAGGCTACTGCGACTTTACACCCCACTGTTCCAAACCCCTATACCTTACTTAGCCTCCTCCTGCTGAGGACTAAAGTTTATACTTGCCTAGATCTCAAGGGTGCCTTCTTCTGTATACACCTCGCCCCAGCGTCTCAGCCCATCTTTGCCTTTGAATAGAAAGATCCAGTCGGGGGCACCAAACAACAGCTCACCTGGACTCCCCCACAAGGGTTTAAGAATTCCCCAACCATCTAGCCTTGGTTTCTGACCTGGACTCATTCCATCCGAAAGAGTATGGATGTTGGCTCCTACAATATGGGGATGACCTGTTGCTGGCTGCTGAGACCAAGGAAAAGTGCTGGAAAGGGTCAAAAGCACTGCTCCAGCTGCTGATTGAAGCAGGTTACTGGGTGTCGAAGAAGAAGGCACAGATCTGCAAGGAGGAGGTAAGGTATCTGGAGTTTGTTTTAAAGAAGGGTGCAAGGTTCCAGACCCTACTTGGGTCCTGTATACTGATGGCACTAGCCTGATAAAACAAGGACAATGGCTGTCAGGTTAGCTAAAGTGGAAGGGGCCATCAAGACTGAAAAGGGATGGTGGGAATTGCCAAGTGGCAAATTATTGATACTGGAGGGGCTGGCACACACTCTGATAAGCCAAACCCACCAAGTGACCCACCTAGGCCATGCTGCCTGCTCACAGGTTAATGCTGCCTCTCGGTACAGACAAAAACCTCTGGGCATTCAGCTGAAAGGCACGTTGCCCTTTGAACACCAGGGAGTGGACTTCATTGAAATGAAACCTCACCGACACTACTGTTACCTGCTGGTCATGGTATGTACGTTCACGGGGTGGGTAAAAGTTTTTCCTACCTGGACTGAAAGAACATCAGAAGTAGTTCAGTGCCTGCTTAGGGAAATAGTTCCCAGATTTGGATTTCCTACCAGCATTGGATCAGACAATGGCCCGGCTTTCGTAGCCGATTTAGTACAAGTAAACAAAACTTTAAACATCAGATGGAAACTACACACTGCATACAGGCACAGAGTTCTGAGATGGTGGAGTGAACCAACCGGACATTAAAGAGACTCTCCAAGTGGAGTATAGAGACAGATTGCTCCTGGGTGGACTTGCTTCCGACAGCTCTGCTCAGACTCAGGATGACCCCACAGTCCCATGGCTCTTCTCCGTACAAAATTGTGTAGGGGAGGCCCCCTCCCATAATAAAACAGGTGTCAACAAATTTGCCTCAGGTAAGGGGAGATGAGATTTCACAACAGATGGAACAACTGGGTAAGGTAATAAATCAGGTAACTAAGTTTGTACAAGAAAGGGTGCCATTCCCCCTTGGGGAACAGATTCACGAATTTGTGCCCAGGGATCAGGTGTGCATCAAAGACTGGAAACACAACTCCTTGGCCCCACATTAGAAGGGTCCATATACTGTTGTTCTAACCAGCCCTACTGCAGTTAAAGTTGCAGGTGTCACTCCCTGGATCCACCATATGAGGGTGAAGAGGGCATACCACGCAGACCCGGAGGACAGCGAGCGGACTATACAAAAGGAGCCCACTGATTCCCATGGAACCAAGATCATCTTAAAGAAACAGAGATGAAGCTCTACAATCAACTGCTGCTACAAGGACTTGCTGGTATCATCTTGAGACTAACCATAGTTTCAGTACAAAGAGGGACCTGTGCTATATAATTAAAGTTGAATGTTGTATATATATTCCTGATTTATCTGGAATATATATCAGCTACCCTAGACGACATGAAAGGTCAGGTAAAATTTATGTCTGGTGATAATCTTCCTTTTTGGACTTTGGTCTAATTTGGGTGAAGGGTGATTGGTGGGAAACTATATTTACCATTTACCATGGGTTTACCATTGTTATAGTTGCCTTGATAGTTCTGCTTTGTGGACCCTTTATTTTACAAAGTATTATGAACTTTGTAACCCAAAGGTTAGTGTCGTTCTCCCAAATTGGAGGTCGGAGAGTCAGGGTGCAATATATCCCTATGAATGATGCTCATACTATGAGTTAAGAGCATCAAGAGTGGGGAATGAAGGAGGAAACAGACAGAACAGGCTCCATCTTGAAAGCAGGACTCCATCTTGGGCAGGACTGTGGACTTTGAGCTAAATGCCCAGAATCTATGGAAACGACATACCAACAGGAAAACCAGACAACCCGGATGGAAGAGCCCCAGGTCTCATACCTAGACTCTCTGTCACCTAAAAGAATACCCTAATTATCTGTGTAACCGAGTAGAATCATAAATTCTATCATGCTTATTGGGGTATGACCACAGGCCTATTGGTAATTGTCCACTCTTAACTACCCAGGCTTAAGGCATATGAATCATGGGTTAACTTTGATTATATTACACTTAGGGTATATAAGGTTTTGAGAAAAACTGGTCAGGGTCCTTGGCTAAGAGGAGACTCTGCCTTCGGCCCGCCGGTGTAATAAACTACACTCCACTATCTGCATTGTCCTTCTGAGTGAGTCTGTTTCCCAGAACGCCCTGGCTACAAGATTTGGTGCATTGGCCGGGAAACTCCTCACTTAGAGGAGACAAGTCCCATTTGGGACTACTCCAAGGCTTTAAAGCTTGAATCTTCTAGATGGGGGAAGACACCTCGCCCTTCTGGAAGGATTCTGCTTCTCAATGCCCGGACCTTTCACGTTAGCAGGTAGTGGATGGCAGCAGGGGAACTGAGCGCTCAGGTGAGGAGGAACCCACCTGGCAGGGTGGAAGAGGGGCCTGATCACCCGCCTGGGAGAGATGAGAAGGGGCACAGACCCACAGGAGCCTGGAATAGGCAGGTGGCAATTGCTTGGTACACAGGTGGACAAGCATGTTAGGGCTTAGGAAGGAAATTTGTGAAGGTCATTTAGGAGGTGGTGTCCACGCCGTCTTGGGGATAATTATTACCAAGAAATCACTGGAGGATTGTTAGGAGAAGAAACTTGGTCTTCACGTGCTTGTATTCTGCCCTCCCCAAGGAGGTGTCCCATCTGCTGTGAAATTCTTGACCCCCTCGGAACTGTCAGACTAGAAGGAGGGGGATACATAAGTGACTGCTAAGTTGCTTCAGTCGTGTCCGACTCTGTGCGACCCCAGAGACGGCAGCCCACCAGGCTCCCCCGTCCCTGGGATTCTCCAGGCAAGAACACTGGAGTGGGTTGCCATTTCCTTCTCCAATGCATGAAAGTGAAAAGTGAAAGTGAAGTCGCTCAGTCGTGTCCGACTCTTCACGACCCCATGGACTGCAACCTACCAGGCTCCTCCATCCATGGGATTTTCTAGGCAAGAGTACTGGAGTGGGGTGCCATCGCCTTCTTTGACATAAGTGACTATGAATTGGCTTTTCCGGAGACGGCCTGGGGCGTGGGATATTTAACCCATCTGTACTTTCATCCGCACCTGATCAAGCCCACCAAGGCAGAATGGACTTTAAAAGTTAAGAGAGAAACAGTCTTGGACCACGTGGTGTTCTGGTTTGGCTGTGCTGACCGGCAGGTGAAGACACGCCGATCCCCCTTCTCCCTCTGGCATCTGGCAGGTAAGGCTCTTCTCACCCCATTTAGGAAGGAGGCAGAATGGCAATTTAAGTGTCATTGAGTGGCAATATCAGAAGTACATAGGGTACTGAGAACTTTGTAGACAGAACGAAAAGGAAAAGTAGAAGAAGGTCCAAGAAGGTAAACAAGATGGGAGGAAGCGAATCCAAGGCAACTGTATTGGAGTGCATGATTAAAATTTTTAAGAAGGGATTTGGAGGAGACTGTGGGATGAAGATGAAGCTTAACCACCTCCACATACTCTGTGAGGTTGAATGGCCCTCTATGGGAGTAGGATGGCCACCGGAGAACACCATGAACTTAAAAATAGTGGACGCAGTCTATACAGTAGTCACAGGAGAGCCAGGACACCTGGATCAATATCCATATATTGACTCATGGCTAGGGTTAGCTCAAGACCCTCCTCCTTGGACAAGGTTCTGTATCCAGAAGGGAAAGGGGAAAATATTAATGGCACAAAAATTGCCTGATGATAAAAAAGCAATTCTACAGGATTTGGATGGGGACGACCTGACCCCTCCCCCATACTGGATAATGACACGCCTGCCTCTCAGTGCTCCACCAGGACCGGAGGCCGCCTTACTGCCCCATCCAGGGCCAGCTGAAGTTCCTGCAGCAGCCACTGCTCTTCCACCAGCTCTCCCGGAGTTCATAGAGCCGTCGTTTCGGCAGGCTCCAATCCCAGCAGTGGAGACCTCTGGTCAATGCCCCCAGAATTCCACCTCAGCTGGATCTCCTAGATTGTATCCACCTCTCCCGATGAGTATTGATGGGAAGGGGGAAGAAAACACAGCAATTAGAGGCTGCGCTCTGCCAAGGAACAGGCGGAAAGAACACCACTACAGATGCCCCCCAGAGGGTACAACAGCCTCCGGTTCAGGACGCATGGGGCACTACCATCCGTCCCCGGTAGCCTGTTATTACCAGCCATTTTCCTCTACGGATATGTTAAACTGGCAGAGACACGCTCCACCGTACTCGGGGGAGCCACAAGCCATGATTAGGCTAATGGAGACTATTTTTCGAACCCACCGCCCTACATAGGATGACATCACCCAACTACTAGTCTCCCTTTTCAGCCCTGAGGAAAGACACAGGATCCTAACTGAGGCCAGAAAATGGTTAAGAGAAATGGCACCTGAGGGTACTGCAAACCCGCAGCGGTGGGCAGAACTAGCCACCCCCGATGGGACTGTAACACAGAGGAAGGGGGGCGCCACCTGGAGAGATACCGGGCAACTACTTTACCAGGTCTCAAGAGCGGGGCCCGAAAAGCTATGAGTATCGCAAAACCCTCCCAAGTGATTCAAAGGGAAAGCGGATCACCCTCTGAGTTCTGTGAAAGACTGTGTGAGGCCTATAGACTTTATACGCCAATAGACCCAGCCAGAGGCTGCTGGGTCTCACGTGGTGGTAAATGCAGCCTTTGTGTCTCAAGCCTATCCTGAAAATGTCAGATGGGGGGACACCAAGTGACTCATGAATTTTTACACATCCCTGAATGTCCAGTGCCTTTGTTGGGAAGAGACTTGCTGTCTAAATTGGGGGCACAAGTGACCTTTCCCCCACAAAAGACCCACTGTTCAAGTGGGCTCAACCACCTATTTACTCTTCCTCTTGGTAACCCCTCAAGATGAATGGAGGTTGCCCGATCTCCTGGAAGGGAAACCGGATGGGCTAAACAGTCGAGAAAGAGAGTTAACTCAACAATCCCCTGAGGTCTGGGCAGAAGACAACCACCCCGGGCTTGCAAAACAAGTCCCACTGGTAATAGAACTCAAACCCGGTACAAGTATGTCAGCACCCGCCTTGGGCCTGCCAGACCTTGCTTAGCCGTTTACTCTTTACGTGACTGAAAAGCACAAGGTGGCTATGGGCGTGCTGTCCCAGACTATGGGGACATGGGACAGACCTGTGACTTTTCTCTAATCAGCTGGACAGTGTTGCCACTGGGTGGCTGGGATGCTTACGGGCAGTTGCTGCAGTTGCCTTACTGGTCTGGGGGGCAACCAAGCTGACTTTGGGCCAAGATTTGTTCATAAAAGTCCTGCATGAGGTCAACACTCTCCTGTGAGGGGACCCCCATAAATGGCTGTCGACATCCCGGATTACTCAATATGAGGGACTGTTATGTGAGAACCCCCATGTTACTATTGAGCCTTGTCAGGCCCTGAATCAAGCCACTCTCTTTCCTGTGGGAGAAGGTGGGCCCTCACATGATTGCAAGGAAATCCTAGAAGGATTTTATGCCAGCAGACCTGACTTGAGAGACCAGCCAATCCCAGACCCAGATTGGGTCCTGTACACCGATGGCACCAGCCTGGTGAAACAAGGACAATGACTGTCGGGATATGCAGTAGTCATGGAAGAAACCATCGTTGAGGCTAGCTCTCTGCCATCACGCTGGTCCGCTCAACAGGCCGAACTATATGCTCTAATCCAGGCCCTCCCGCGTCAAAAGGTAAGAACACAAACATTTACACAGACTCCAAGTATGCTTTTGCCACACTACAGGGCTCTGTATAAGGAGAGAGGCCTTTGACAGCTAGTGAAAAAGATATTACAAATAAGGAAGAAATGAACACCCTATTAGATCCTGCCTAGGAACCAGAAAGGGTTGCAGTCATACACTGCCGAGGACGTCAAAAAGAGGATACCCCCCGGGCTCAGGGAATAGACTGGCAGATAAGACCACAAAACAAGCAGCTGAGGGCTTGGGGGTGACAAGTGAAGCCCCTATTAAAGCTCTCATATTGGCGGAGCTACCTGAGCTAACGCTAGACTCTCCAAAATACAGTGAAGCCCAAAACCAACTAGCCAAAGCAGAAGGGGCCATCAAGACTGAAAAGGGATGGTGGGAATTGCCAAGTGGCAAATTATTGGTACTGGAGGAGCTGGCACCCACTCTGGTAAGCCAATCACACCAAGCGACCCATCTAGGCCATGATAAACTGGAAGAGCTAATTCGAAAATATTTCTTGGTTCCTTGCCTCTCTTCCCTATGCAGGACAGAATCTCAGAACTGCACTGCCTGCTCACAGGTCAATGCTGCCTCTTGGCACAGACAGAAACCTCCGGGGATTCAGCTAAAAGGCACGCTGCCCTTTGAACACCTGGAAGTGGACTTCACTGAAATGAAGCCTCACCAACATTACCATTACCTGCTGGTCATGGTATGTACGTTCTCAGGATGGGTGGAAGCTTTTCCTACCTGAGCTGAAAGAGCATCAAAAGTAGCCTGGTGCCTGCTTAGGGAGATAGTTCCCAGATTTGGATTTCCGACCAGCATTGGATCAGACAATGCTTTAGTAGTTGATTTAGTATAACAAGTGGGCAAAACTTTAAACATTAAGTGGAAATTACTACAGCATATAGGCCCCAGAGTTCTGGGATGGTGAAAGGAATCAGCCGGACACTTAAAGGGACACTCTCCAAGTGGATCTTAAGAGACTGACTGTTCCTGGGTGGACTTGTTTCCAATGGCTCTGCTCAGACTCAGGATGACCCCACAGTCCTATGGCTCTTCTCCGTACAAAATTGTGTATGGGAGGCCCCTCCCATAATAAAACAGGTGACAACAAATTTGCCTCAGGTAAGGGGAGATGAGACTTCATAGCAGATGGAACAACTGGGTAAGGTAACTAAGTTAGTACAAGAAAGGGTGCCATTCCCCCTTGGGGAACAGACTCATGAGTTTGCGCCTGGGGATCAGGTGTGCATCAAGGACTAGAAACACGACTCCTTGGCCCCGCATGGGAAGGGTCCATATACTGTTGTTCTAACCAGCCCTACTGCAGTTAAAGTTGCAGGTATCACTCCCTGGATCCACCACATGAGGGTAAAGAGAGCATAGCATGCAGACCTGAAGGATGCCGAGTGGACTGCGCAGAGGGACCCCTCTGATCCCCGTGAAACCAAGATCATCTTAAAGAGGAAACAGAGATGAAACTCTACAATCAACTGCTGCTACAAGGACTTGCTGGTATCATCTTGAGACTAACCATAGTTTCAGTACAAAGAGGGACCTGTGCTATAATTAAAGTTGAATGTTGTGTACATATTCCTGATTTATCTGGCTATATATCAGCCACCCTAGATGACATGAAAGGTCAGGTAAAATTTATGTCTGATGATAATCTTCCTTTTTGGACTTTGGTCTAATTTGGGTGAAGGGTGATTGGTGGAAAACTATATTTACCATTGTTATAGTTGCCTTCATAGTTCTGCTTTGTGGACCCTTTATTTTACAAAGTATTATGAACTTTGTAACCCAAAGGTTGATGTCGTTCTCCCAAATTGGAGGTCGGAGAGTCAGGGTGCAATATATCCCTATGAATGATGCTCATACTATGAGTTAAGAGCATCAAGAGTGGGGAATGAAGGAGGAAACAGACAGAACAGGCTCCATCTTGAAAGCAGGACTCCATCTTGGGCTGGACCGGGGACTTTGAGCTAAATGCCCAGTATCTATGGAAACGACATGCCAACAGGAAAACCAGACACCCCGGATGGAAGAGCCCCAGGGCTCGTACCTAGACTCTCTGTCACCTAAAAGAATACCCTAATTATCTGTGTAACCAAATAGAATCATAAATTCTATCACGCTTATTGGGTATGGCCACAGGCCTATTGATAATTGTTCATTGTTAACTACCCAGGCTTAAGGCATATGAATCATGGGTTAACTTTGATTGTATCTTTCTTTTCCTTTGTTCAGACTAGTTTCGGGGAATTTGGGGAGGTGGGTTTGGGCACATACACTTAGGGTATATAAGGTTTTGAGAAAAACTGGCCAGGGTCCTTGGCTAAGAGGAGACTCTGCCTTGGGCCCGCCGGTGTAATAAACTGCACTCCACTATCTGCATTGTCCTCTGAGTGAGTTTGTTTCCCAGAATGCGTGGCTACAACAATAACACCTAATACAATATAAATGCTATGTAAATGATTGCTATAATGTGGCAAATTCAAGTTTTGCTTTTTTGGAACTTTTTATTAATGTTTTTTCTAAATATTTTCTATCTTCAGTTTATTGAACTCATGGATGCAGAACCGGTGGATATTGAAGGCTGACTATAATTTGATGTGAGAAGAATTCAACACATCATTGTTGGCCTTGATAAAAGAGCCATGAGCCCATGAATGAGGATATACTCCAGAAAAGGAACAAAACGGGAATCTCTAGAGCCTCCACGTGGAATGCAGCCTGTTGACACCTTGATTTTAGACTAAGGAGACCCACTTCAGACTTCTAACCTCCAGAGCTGTAGAAACATGAATTTGTGTTACTCCAAGCCTCTGTTTGTGTTAGTTTACAGCAGCCATAAGACAGCCATCAGTTTCAGTTCAGTTCAGCCGCTCGGTCATGTCCGACTCTTTGCGACCCCATGAATCGCAGCATGCCAGGCCTCCCTGTCCATCACCAACTCCCAGAGTTCACTCAGACTCACGTCCATCGAGTCGGTGATGCTATCCAGCCATCTCATCCTCTGTCGTCCCCTTCTCTTCCTGCCCCCAATCCCTCCCAGCATCAGAGTCTTTTCCAATGAGTCAATTCTTCGCATGAGGTGGCCAAAGTACTGGAGTTTCAGCTTCAGCATCACTCCTTCCAAAGAAATCCCAGGGCTGATCTCCTTTAGAATGGACTGGTTGGAGCTCCTTGCAGTCCAAGGGACTCTCAAGACAGCCATATATAGACCTAAATGTAAGAGCTAAAACTGTAGAACTCTTACAAGAAACACAGAAGTAACTTCATGACCTTGTGTTAGTTGATAGTGTCTTAGATAAGATACCAAAAGTACAAGTGACAAAGGGAGAAATAAATGGGACTTCATCAAAATGAGAGACTTTTGTGCTGCTAATGATAGAAAATGAAAACACAAACC
Source organism: Bison bison bison (assembly GCF_000754665.1). Taxonomy (NCBI): domain Eukaryota; kingdom Metazoa; phylum Chordata; class Mammalia; order Artiodactyla; family Bovidae; genus Bison; species Bison bison. The sequence continues at coordinate 590,919 of NW_011494606.1, forward strand.
ACAGACTGGGTGAAAATTTTAATATATCATGTGTCTGATAAGACCATCCCCATGGAAAATAAATGCAAAAAAGCAAAATGGCTGTCTGAGGAGGCCTTACAAATAGCTGTGAAAAGAAGAGAAGTGAAAAGCAAAGGAGAAAAGGAAAGATATTCCATTCGAATGCAGAGTTCCAAAGAATAGCAAGGAGAGATAAGAAAGCCTTCCTCAGCAACCAATGCAAAGGAATAGAGGAAAATAACAGAATGGGAAAGACTAGAGATCTCTTCCTGAAAATTAGAGATACCTAGGGGACATTTCATGCAAAGATGGGCTTGATAAAGGACAGAAATGGTATGGACCTAACAGAAGCAGAAGACATTAAGAAGAGATGGCAAGAATATACAGAAGCACTGTACAAAAAAGATCTTCATGACCCAGATAATCATGATGGTGTGATCACTCACCGAGAGCCAGACATCCTGGAATGTGAAGTCAAGTGGGCCTCAGAAAGCATCACTACGAACAAAGCTAGTGGAGGTGATGGAATTCCAGTTGAGCTATTTCAAATCCTGA
>NW_011494606.1:592002-633037 GCF_000754665.1 Bison bison bison
TATACCTCAGTAAAGTTGGCTTAAACCTCAACATTCAGAAAATGAAGATCATGGCATCCGGTCCCATCACTTCATGGGAAATAGATGGGGAAACAGTGGAAACAGTGTCAGACTTTATTTTTTGGGGCTCCAAAATCACTGCAGATGGTGACTGCAGCCATGAAATTAAAAGACGCTTACTCCTTGGAAGGAATGTTATGACCAACCTAGATAGCATATTCAAAAGCAGAGATATTACATTGCCAACAAAGGTCCGTCTAGTCAAGGCTATGGTTTTTCCTGTGGTCATGTATGGATGTGAGAGTTGGACTGTGAAGAAAGCTGAGCGCTGAAGAATTGGCTTTTGAACTGTGGTGTTGGAGAAGACTTTTGAGAGTCCCTTGGACTGCAAGGAGATACAACCAGTCCATTCTAAAGGAGATCAGTCCTGGGTGTTCATTGGAAGGACTCATGCTGAAGCTGAAACTCCAATACTTTGGCCACCTGATGCGAAGAGCTGACTCATTGGAAAAGATCCTGCTGCTCAGAGGGATTGGGGGCAGGAGAAGAAGAGGATGACCGAGATGACTGGATGACATCACCGAGTCGATGCACATGAGTTTGGGTGAACTCCGGGAGTTGGTGATGGACAGGGAGGGCTGGCGTGCTGCGATTCATGGGGTTACAAAGAGTTGGACATGACTGAGCGAGTGAACTGAACTGAACTGATGTCTGATGAGATATACTCAGAATATACAAAAATTCCTAAACTTGATAATAAATAGGCAATCCAATTAAAAAAGTCAAAGAACTTGAATAGACATTTCTCCTCCAAAATATACAAATGACCAATAAGCACATGAAAAGAGGCTCAACGTCATTATTTATCAGGGAAATGCAAATCAAAACCACAATAAGATATCACGTTACAGAAATGCAGGTAATAGCAAATGTGGGTGAGAATGTGGAGACATCAAAACACTCACACACTACCTGTGGTAAAATATAAAATGGTACAGCTGCTTTGCAAAACAATCTGGCAGCTGCCCTATAAAGAGAAACATAGAATACTGTATGACCCAGCAACTCCAATCCTAGTTATAACCCTAAGAGAAATGAAAATATATGTCCACACAAAAATTTTTACATGGATACTCCTAGCAGCATTATTCGTAACAGCCAAAATGTGGGAACAACTCAAATGTTTGTCACCTGATGAATGAATAAAAATACCCAAACAATGGAACAGTATTTTGCAATAAAAAAAATGAAGTGCAAATGCAGGCTACAATATCATGCCTTTCAAAAATATTATGTTAAGAAAAAGAAGCTAGTCACAAAGCCCCTTTATTAACTGATTCCATTTACACAAAATATTCAGGAGAGGTAAATTTATAGAGACAGAAAATATATTGGTAGTTTCTTAGTCCTGAGGAGTGTGAGAAGAAATGGGCAGTATTTCTTCTGGGGGTGATGAAAATTTCTAAAAATTAGATTGTGGTGACTGTTGTACAACTGTGAATATACTAAACTATGGTGCTATATACTTTAAATGTGTGAACAGTATATGTGCATTATTGAGAAAAAAAATTTTTTTAAGTATACCATAATATGGCATCCTTAATTCTGTTCTGGGTAAACATAAAGGGTGATTTTATTCATTACTTTTTTTTGGCCACTGTGTGGCAGGCGGGATCTTAGTTCCCTGACCAGCGATTGAATCTGTGCCCTGTGCAGTGGAAGCAAGGAGTCTTAACCACCGGACCACCAGGGAAGTTCCATCACATTCCTGTTTTTAAAATTTTAGTTATTTTTCTACAATGGGCAGCAGAAGAATAAATGTAGTAAGAAAAACAAAATCATTTTCATTTGGAAAAAAATGGGGAGTATAATCATAAAAATGGGAAAGATTATGAAATAGTCAATTCACAAATGGAGATATACAAATGCAATACAAAAATGGAAGATGAAAAGCAAGTTACCATTATTGATGGCCAAAGAATTACAAAACCAAATAACATCATACCGTGTTCACCTGATAATTTTTGTGAATGGCAATACTCACTATAGGCTTCCCTGGTGACTCAGATGGTAAAGAGTCTGCCTGCAATACAGGAGATCTAGGTTTGATCCCTGCATCGGGAAGATCCCCTGGAGAAGGGAATGGAAACCCACTCCAGTATTTTTGCCTGGAGAATTCCATGGACTGAGGCACTGGAGGGCTACAGTCCATGGGGTTGCATTGAGTTGGACATGACTGAGCAACTAACACTATACCCACTATGGGCAAGAGTTCAGAAAAATGGGTAGTCTGACATAAGGCTGCTGCTGCTGCTGCTAAGTCGCTTCAGTCGTGTCCGACCCTGTGCGACCCCAGAGACGGCAGCCCACCAGGCTCCCCCGTCCCTGGGATTCTCCAGGCAAGAACACTGGAGTGGGTTGTCATTTCCTTCTCCAATGCATGAAAGTGAAAAGTGGAAGTGAAGTCGCTCAGTGGTGTCCAACCCTCAGCGACCCCATGGACTGCAGCCTTCCAGGCTCCTCCCTCCATGGGAAGGCTAGTGAGAACGTAAATCTGAATAGGTGCTTTAAGAGCTGGGCTTCTCAAACTTTTAATGTGTCCATAGAAGAGCAACCAGTTACTTCTTACCCTCAAATAGCTTTCCCCTTTCAATTTCCAATCCTACTTTACCTCTCTTTCTTTTTTATCTCTCTTTCTCTCCCTCCTCTCAGCATAAAAGCTAAGCTGGCAGAAAGTGTATCAAGGCCATACCTAGACAGGGAGTTCTGACTTCTGTTAACCTCAACTTGCTGGAACCAGCAACAATCTTGGCATTGAATATAACGAGCCCCCAAGCCGTTGAAACAGCCCTCTGAAGGCTGGTAATTGGCTCTGCTGGGGTATTTCCCCCAGCTTGAATGTAGAACTTTTTCATTTTTTAGTAATAATTTCTACCTGGGTCTTTTATTTTTTTCTCCCCATATAAAGGATTTGAAGAACATGATGGCTGTAGCTACCAGTAAAAAGCAGCAAGAAGCCAGGATAAATTGTAAAAGTTGATACCATAATTAAAAGCAGTTTAGTACCAACTGATGTGGGGTACACAGCTACTTTACAAGCCTCTGAGGGTGATAATTCAAGTTCTTAAGAATAATTCCAAAGTAAAATCCAATAAAACAAATCATTACGTAAGAGGTCAAGGTTTCAATAGTTATTGTGCATGTTATTTAATATTTATTGTGCCAGGCATTAGGTGGGAGGTAGACATGATCCCCCGGAGAAGGCAATGGCACCCCACTCCAGTACTCTTGCCTGGAAAATCCCATGGACAGAGGAGCCTGGTGGGCTGCCGTCTATGGGGTCGCACAGAGTCGGACACGACTGAAGTGACTTAGCAGCAGCAGCAGCAGACATGATCCCCATTTAATCCTTAAATCCTATGGATTAAGTGTCACTGGGAAAGGTAAAATTATCTTCCGTATGGTTTAAGAAAACATAAAAGTATATAGAATACTTTAGAAATGTTTTTAGGTTTCTAACTCCTGAATTTCTAATAATTTAGAAAAAACAGTTACCTCTATTTCTCCTGTTTAACTGAGCTTTCCCTTTGCAGCCCAGCACCTGGCATCAGGAGTGTTTAATCTAATTTAAAACACAATAAATGTAGTTAATCACTAACCCTGGCTTTCAGCTGAAATTGTTAGGCAAAAAATCAAGTAGACTTTTTGCTGATAAAGAACCTTGTTTCACAGCTCTTATGATCAATATACACAGTATATTTCTGAATAGATAGACCACATAGTTAGTCTTTAGGCAATTATGAAATTTGTTTTCCCACAGTAATGAAATATAAAACTGGTGCTGTCGTATTCAGAAAAGTGTCAAGTGTCAGAGCAAGGAGAAAATTTTTAAAATTCACCTCTTGTATCATCAAGTTCATTACTTAGGGTGGTGGCAGCTGCTGTAACAGATAAACCTTGAGGTTTTAATGGCTTGATTAAGAGTTTATTTCTCATTTGGGTAAATTCCAGATGCTGGGGCAAGCAGTACTCTGCTCTACATGGCCACTTAAGACATCCAGGCCTCAGCACATGGTAACCCGGGTCACCCCAGACATGGACATTCACCTGGCAGATGAGGAGGGGAGAAAGTGGAGGATCGTTAGGACTGGCCCACTTTCCACTAGTTACCTCAAACTGCAAGAAGGCTAGTAACTATGACTCATCTGTCGGCCAAAGAGAAAGAATCACAGGACTGGTGTAGGGTTCATCGTTGTTACCTGCATTACACAAGAGTGTGATGTATATTTGTAGTAAGGTGAGCTTGAAAAGCTCAGGTTTATGCCATGCTATGTATGAGGCTTTAACATCTGTTTTGTATCCAGATTTTCTCCTGCCTTTGCTTCATTTCAGTCCAGCCAAGAAACATAATGAATTCACTGAAGAAGCATGTCTCATCATCCCATCATTTGATGCTCAGATTCTTCAGTTTCAGAAACAGAAGCTTCAGCTTCAGTGAGGGAGTTACTGCTTATTCTATGGGGTGCAGAGAGGTAAGGAAACGAAAATCAAGTGCCTACTCTATGCTGCCACTCGACAGACATGATGTTATTTAATTTTAATAAGGAAGGAATTTTTTGAAAATTACTTAGTTGCAGGGCTTCCAGCTGGCACAGTGGTGAAGAATCCATCTGCCAATGCAGGAGATACAAGAGGCTCGGATTCAATCCCTGGGTCGAGAAGATCCCTGGAGTCGGAGATGGCAACCCACTCCAGTATTTCTGCCTGAAAATCTCCATGGACAGAGGAGCCTGCAGGCTGTAATCTATGGGGTCGCAGAGTTGGACAGGACTGAGCACACACACACACACTACTTGGTTGTAAAAAACTTAGCTCTTTTCATAGAGAAGACTCCGTTTTCTTAAATAATCAAAGATCAATGAAGAAGACACAAAGCACTGGAAACCATTTGGATAAAAACCCAGAACCTTTCTTGGCTGATTACTTAGAAGGTAAAGAAAATCCTTGCACAGTCTCATGAAGGACAGACCAATAGTCCAAGAACACTTTCTTATTTTAACAGATGAAAGAAAATTGCTTGAGTTTTATATAAATATACTATTGATATTAAAGCTTTTTTTTTTCAAGTCACTTTAGAGCTCTTTTACATATTAATATTTGCAATACCCTGTGGAACTAGAATAACATCACATATATGTAACATATCCATGGACATGCATAACATAGAGACAGACACAGACACCCTATAGTTTTTGTTCCAAAACTTTAACCATGAATCAGGCACAACAAATACACAACTCACTAGTTTATGAATGACCTTTGAAGCCAAATTGCTTCTCTGGAAGATAGAACAAGTTATGGTTACCCACTCATATGGCTAAAGCTTTTTACTTTGTGGAGAAGACTTTTTTTATTGAAGTACAGTTGATCTACAGTATTCTTTTAGTTTCAGATGTACAACATGGGAAGTCAATATTTTTATAGGTTATACTCTATTTAAAGTCATTATAAAGTATTGATTATATTCCCTGTGCTATACAATATATCCATGTATAGTAGTTTGTAGCTCTTAATCCCCCGCCCCTATCCTGCCTCTCTCTTCTTCTCTCCCCTACGACTAACCACTAGCTCGTTCTCTGTGAGTCTGTTTCTGTTCTGTTCTATTTATTTGTTTTATTTTTTAGATTCCAGTGTAAGTGGTAAAATATGGTATTTGTCTAGAGAAAGGAGTTTTATTTCCATTTGCCAGGTGAGGAAGCTAAGGCTCACAGAAGTAGACAGCTCTGCCAAGGTTGCGGTAGTAGGAGGAAGTGGACCTCCATTCGGGTGTTGCCTACGTCCAAATACTTTCTACCATATCAGCGTTTCCTGTGAAGCCAAGCATTCTTAGGTGATACTGCAGGAAGGGGAGGCTCCTGACAAGGGCCGTGACTCTCAGAGTCGAGGAGCCCTCTCTACCACAACAACACCCACAACACATGGGTGACAGCACCTGCCTTGAATCCTAATCACTGACCCTGACCATGGTAAAGGTGGAGGGATGAGGGGATTTTCCAAGTTAGTTGTGCCCCATCTTCCACTTTTGTGGTTTCCAGTAATAATCGCTTTAGAAAGTTGGGTATATATCCGAGAGCAAGAGATTTCAAGGTATTCTTCATTCTTACTTAAGGCAATTTTCCTAGGCTTGAACCTAGGCTATCTTGGACAATATATTATAGTATAAACAGAGAAATGGATGGAGATCAGCAGTATTTGAATAATGTCCATGAAGAAAATTCAACATAAGAACAGTAAATGTGAACTGAAGTGTATATGTGTGTGTGTGTGTGTGCGTGTGTGTGTGTGTGTGCGTGTGTGTGTGTGTACTGATGCCACTGGTAATAGAGCAGTGGCCTGTAAATCTTCTGTGTGTGTCTACAGCACTATTGCAGATACTCAAATTTGAGGCTGTACACTTAAAGGACTTCAAAGGTGAACACTAGTTATGAAAAAAAAAAAACTTCAGGAAGTTCAAGAAACTTTCCACAGTTGTCACACTATTTACTTTTGTTGCCCTGCATTCAGGAAGAATTGCTTGCTGCCTTGACCACATGCTTTTTTATATTCACAAGAAGCATTTTCATATTGCAATAAATGACCATTTTCCATAGGTGTGAGTTTGATATGACACAGAACACTATGCCTCATTCTGTGCCACATCGCATAACCTGTTCAGTTCAGCACACCATCTGACAGACGCTGTAAGAGAATCTGTTCTAGGATGAAGCAAAAATAAATCCATTCTATCCAGATCGAAATTTGGCAGAACACCCAAGTGCCACAATGACACAATAACCCATGCCGGTGGCTGCAGGGATTCAAGTCACCTAATTAGAAATGTGTCGAATAAAAGTCACAACATTTGTGCAAGTGAAATATTAAGCTCCCTTTCACATATACAGTCCTTCACCCGGCCCATAAACATGCCAAGAGAGATTCAACATCATGTTTCAAGTACAGCACTAAAGAAATAGTTTCTTTCAGGAACAAAAAAGCCAATGCAACGTTAAAAAAGAATCACTACACTAAGCCCAAGAACAGCGCAATAAAATTGCCAAGAACGACAGCATTTCTGTCTACTCGGTAGACCTTTAAGTGACTGTCTCCTAACAAATACTCTGCCTGTGCCAGTGATGTGTGATTTAAGAGAGGAAATACTTAGGGGCTTAAGAGACCTTTGCAGGGAGCCTGGAAGCTGGCTGCAAGTTTGAAGACATCTGCATTCCCTGGAATCTAGGTTCATTTCTCTCTGGGAACCACCAGGATGTAGAGTCCATAAACTGTGATTTTAGAAGGTCTCTGAAGTAGGCAATGAATCAGAACAAAATGAAACTCAGTGCAAGTAGGTAGCAATTTATCATGGCTTTGTCCCCAGTATATGCAAGAAAATTCAGACAGGCAATGGCATAGGGATGGGTCAGTGAAAACACTTTAAAACTTGATCATGTATCCAGGAGCAGAAGGAAGCTGAACAGGGTTGGTTCTCAGTTCTTTGGCTCAGCGACTATTTCCTGGGTGTCCGCATTGTACGGGTGTTAGAAGCTTCTAGATGAATGTTCCAGGGGCTCCAGGGAACAGAGAGAAGGTCCTGCCTCTGTGGTGAGATGTCAAGGCAGAGCCGTGGTCTCTTAGAGCTACTCACTGGCTCTCGCTGAGGTTTTCTACTGCACTTGCGGGACCAGTGAGATTTCTCTGCTTCTCAAAAATCCCAACTGATTCTGACTTTTCAGCATGATTTAGGATGTAGACTTCTGTGTCTGGGTCCTGTTTCATCACAGTTGGAACATTCTGTACACCGACTGTGATAACGGTAGCCAGTTATTTCTAACTCATTGCTTGGGAAAACATCCCACTAATACATAAAATCTTTGCATGGAATCCTTTCTGCGTTGTAAATCTTATAACCAACTTGCGACCTCATAGTTTGAATAAATGTATCCACGGGCAATTTTCAACCCCTGTCTGCCCCCTAATGGCTCTGAGCCCAGACCTGACCTTGTCTGATTCTGTATCCTCCACTGTCTTCTGCATATTTCCATCTGCAAGTCTTATCAACATTTGAAATCCAAAACATCTACAATTAGATTCATAATCTGGTAGTTACGAATGTCAGTTTTAACATTAGACTGCTTGGAGTCAAATTCTGGTTGCACCACGCCCCAGCTATGCATCCTTGGGTAAGTAACTTTATCTCTATGTGCCTCTGGGTCCCATTTATAAGATCTGATGATTGATGGTACCTGTCCCTGATGGCTGTCACGAGAATTAAATGAGATATTGTGTGTGAAACACTTAATGTGGTGTCTGATGCATACTAGCAGCTCAGTAAACATTCGCTTTTTTTTCTTAACTATTCATTGCAAAATTGATGTCCATAATTTTGTCATTGGTACCAACCATTCTTTTCTACATGGGGCAGGGAGTGCTACAGACAGGAGCGGCTTCTGCCAATTGCTGTCAGTATCTGTAAGTTTGGGAAAGGCTGTCCCCCAGAAGTCCCCTTTAGAAAGCCACAGTGTACATGAGCATGCAAAGAAGCACTGCAGAGCCTGTTCAACCTTGTTCGATCCAGAGTTTCCCAAATGCATTTGTCTATAGAACAATTTCCAGTATTTTACAACACGTGTTTTGGGGAAACATATGTTAGTGTTGCACTAAAACTTTTTCTCTTATTCACCACACATGCAGTAAAAAAGTCCTGGCAAATTCTTTCGTATGTCTCCTGATCCCAACTCCTCTTCTTTACTCCCATGCTCCACCCCCATGAATCCAGCCGCCACCAATCCGGTTCCTCATTTCCTCGGTCCTGGACTAAGGCTAGAGCAGCCAGGGAGCCCACCCTCTCCATCCTACTCCCCTTGTCAAATTATGTTCCTAAGACATCAAACTGACATCATGGCATATAGTCCCATCACTTCATGGCAAATAGAAGGGGACAAAGTAGAGGTAATTACAGATTTTACTTTTCTGGGCTCAAAAATCACTGTGGATGGTGACTGCAGCCATGAAGTTACAAGACACTTTCTCCTTGGAAGGAAAATTATGACAAACCTAGACAGCTTATTAAAAACAGAGATATCACTTTGTCAACAAAGGTCCATACAGTCAAAGCTATGGTTTTTCCGGGAGACATGTATGGATGTGAGAGTTGGACCATAAAGAAGGCTGTGTTAGTCGCTCAGTCGTGTCCGACTCTGAGACCCCATGGATTGTAGCCCACTGGGCTCCTCTGTCCATGGGACTCTCCAGGCAATAATACTGAAAGTGGGTTGCCATTCTCTTCTCCAGACCTTCCCAACCCAGGGATTGAACCCAGGTCTCCTGCATTGCAGGCAAATTCTTAACCAGCTGAGCCGTTGCAGCTAATCTAAAGAAGGCTGAGTGCTGAAGAATTGATGCTTTCAAATTGGTGCTGGAGAAGACTCTTGAGAGTCACTTGGACTGTACGGAGATCAAACCAGTGAATCTAAAGGAAATCAGCCCTGAATATTCACTGGAAGGACTGATATTGAAGCTGAAGCTCCAATACTTGGGCCACCTGATACAAAGACCCAACTCATTAGAAAAGACCTTGATGCTGGAAAAGATTGAAGGAAAAAGGAGAAGAGGGTGGCAGAGGATGAGATGGTTAAGATAGCATCACCTACTCAATGGATGTGAATTTGGGCAAACTCCAAGAGATAGTGGAGGACAAAGGAGCCTCGCATGCTGCAGGGGGTCACAAAAACCCAGACATGACTTAGCAACTGAACAACAACAAACAACAACAAATACATCAAAGTCAGGGTAATGGGTTGAATTGTGTTTCCCCCAAAAGATAAGTCCATGTCCTAATCCCCACAACATATGACTGTAGATAATGGAGTTAAGGTCATGCTCCCCCAAAATACAGCACCTTGGTATATTTTAAGCTAAAGGAATTTGAGAAATGGTAGGTGCAGGGAGGACTCTATGATCTTCCCCTGATCAGAGAGTTGAACATGACTGAGCGACTAACACTTTCACTTTGGGGCTTCCCTGATGGCTCAGATGGTAAAGAATCTGCCTTCAGTTCAGGAGACCTGGGTTCCATTCCTTGGATCGGGAAGATCCTCTGGAGAAGAGAATGGCTATCCACTCCAGTATTCTTGCCTGGAGAATTCCATGGACAGAGGCTACGGTCCATGGGATTGCAAAGAGGTGGACACGACTGAGTGACTAACACCTACATTCACAAACTCTGGCACTCAAATCTTTTGGTTCCACTTAGAGATACAGAAGTGTTAAATTATATATAAATATATATATATATATATATATATATATATTACATATTCCAAGAGGCACACATAAAGTAAATACAGATTCTGGGTTTGCTAATCCACCAGGTGACTAAAAATAAAATTGATTTACAGGTTAATAAACTCTTTTAGAATCCAGATGAAGGACTGAGAGCTACCTCTAAGAGGCGATCTCCTTACTCATGGCCATTTGGCAAAGAAGTTCATGGCCCTTCCACAGAAGTTCAGTTGTCCTGGGAGTCTAGATATTTTCAAGTTAGAGAAAGCCAGGCATATGATTAAAAAATGACTTTGCCAAGATCACAGAGCCTAAGAAAACTGAGATCAGATTATCCACCCATGTTTTTGGATAGGAACAGATGAATGTCAAAGAAAATATATTTTTTAAATGATGAAATGGAATCAATTAAATATGATGCCTAAGGAATCTTATTTCATTTATTTAAATGGTTTCCCCTTAAATGATTCCCTCCTGCATATTTGTTTTCTTTAAAAAATCATGGAAAATGAAAATACCTTACCAAAAATTATTCATAATCCTACCACTTTTCCTGTTTTGTGGGGAGAGTGGAGAAGCAGATAGCTTTTTCGGTGTTCATTAAGTGGAATTAGAAGGGCAAAAATTTGAGCGGTGGCATTTGAGCAGTGTATCGTTTGTATCATTTGAGCAGTGGCACTTTTAGACTTAGTAGGAGAAGACAATGAAAGGAGATCAAACCAGTCAATCCTAAAGGAAATCAGTCCTGAATATTCACTGGAAGGACTAATGCTGAAGCTGAAACTCCAATACTTTGGCCACCTGATGTGAATAACCGACTCATTGGAAAAGACCTTGATGCTGGGAAAGATTGAAGGCAGGAGGAAAAGGGTACCACAGACGATGAGATGGTTGCATGGCATCACCGACTCAATGGACATGAGTTTGAGCAAGCTCTGGGAGTTGGTGATGGACAGGGAAGGCTGACTTGCTGCAGTTCACGGGGTCACAAAAAGTTGGATACAACTGTGACTGAACTGACTGAGAAGAAGACAAGGAAGTAAAGCAGCAATTTTTTTCTCTCTATTCATATCAATTTCCCCCTTCCAACCCATGTTTCGTTCAAGCCTACTACCTTCAGGTTGCTTCCTGATTCTGACAGTTGGTCTACTAACATTTCAAAATCAGTGTAGTCAAGGAATGCCTTCACTGTTCATCCCTATGATCTCTCTTCCAACTTTGTGTTGTTACATGCACTCATTCCTTTGGGTTTACAAAGACTTCTTGGGAAGCACTCGACCCAGCATACCTATGTTCCTCACTTGTAGCAGCATGATTAAGGATTAACCTCTGGTATCAGATCATCAGGGTTTAAATCTCAGGTCCTTTGTGTGTGTGTGTGCTCGGTTGCGTCTGACTCTGATACCCCATGGACTGTAGCCTGCTAGGCTCCTCCGTCCATGGAATTCTCCAGGCAAGAATACTAGAGTATGTTGCCATTTCCTACTTCAGAGGATCTTCCCGACCCAGGGATCGAACCCGAGTCTCATGTCTCCTTCATTGGCAGGTGGATTCTTTATCACTGCACCACGTAGGAAGCTCTCTCAGGTCCATCACTTGCTATAACTTTGGGCAAGTTATATCCGGAGTTCAGTTGGTCCATCAGAAAATGGTCAATAAGATTAGTAGCTGTATCATAAGACTGTCGTGTTTAATGAAGGAATAACATATGTCAGGTTCTCAGCATAAAACTTGAAACATAGAAGTACCATCCCCCTTCAAAAAAAAAAAAAACAAAACAGCAAAAGAAAACCAACCCCAAACAATGTTAGGCTGATCCCATTCCATTTCTAATGTGCAGAACTCCTGCTCTGCTGGACTAATGTGAAGCCCACAGATACATAATCTAATTAATCATAGTAAGTGATTATTATCTCCAAATGTGAGTCAGGGAAAACATCTCAGAAATGTGTGGATTTGAGCACTCTCCCCACCTACCCAAGAGCAGTGGGATAAAAGAGGCTAAGACACTGTCTTGTTAGATGAAACTGCTCTTCTCCCACAAGCTGCTTAAGAAAGCAGTCCCAGGGAGGGGGCCCAGGCTTACTCCACCCACCGGAAGCTGCAGGAAAGCTCCTAGTTTGCACTGATCAGGAACCTTCTTTTAGAGTCATTCAGGATGTAGGGCATCATGGGACAAACTTGTTAAACTTCATCACTCCCTCCCAGATCCCCTTGGTCATCTGGGTCTCATCTTCACACCAGTTGGCCCCTCCCTTCTTGAGGTCACTCTTCCACTCTCTCTGACAGCCTCAACCCTTATGGCTCTGACTTAGAGTTAGATCATGTAGTAGCTGCAAGTGTTGTAACTCCTGTCTCAGTTTCCTGTGTAAAATGGGGCCAATAATAGTATCTAAACCATGACCATGCCTGTGTGCTCAGTCGTATCAGACTCTGCGACCCCATGGACTGTAGCCCACCAGGCTCCTCTGTCCATGGAATTCTCCAGGCAAGAATACTAGAGTAGGTTGCCATTTCCTACTCCAGGGATGGAACCTGTATCTCTTATGTCTCCTGCATTGGCAGGTGGGTTCTTTACCATGAGTGCCACCTCGGAAGCCCTAATAGCATCTGGGATTTAGGATTATTGAGAGGACTAAAGAAGTTATCCTGAGAAAAGCACTTAGAATACCACTAGACACATGGTATACACTCAATGAAACTAGCTCTTATTACTCTGATTTGCCAGCACTGACACTGAAGCAGACTCTCCATGATGCTGCTACTGCTAAGTCACGTCAGTCGTGTCCGACTCTGTGCGACCCCATAGATGGCAGCCCATAGGCTCCCCTGTCCCTGGGATTTTCCAGGCAAGAGTACTGGAGTGGGGTGCCATTGCCTTCTCCCGCAGACTCCCCATAGCTTCATCTTATTTTCCTTTTCTTTAAAAGCTTTTTATTTATTTATTTTTTGGCCACACCATACAGGGTCTTAGTTCCCCGACCAGGGATCGAACCTGGGCCCCCCGCAGTGTAAGCGTGAAGTCCTAACCACCAGGGAAGTCCTTTCATCTTCTTTTGTGAATGCCCCCTTCCCTTTTGCCCAAGAACTGGACCTGGCTGGCCTCTGAGGCACCTCCTCACATCTTGAATATCTTAGGGCCTAGATAAAGGTAAATACTCTTTTGCTGCCAGACCCTTTGCTACTTCCAAAGCCAAGGCTGCATCTTCTCCAAAAACTTTCAGTCCCCTTGAAGTTCATGTTCTTCTAACCATTTCCCCTACTCCCCGTCTTGCTCCTGTATCTGCTATTCTCCACATAGAAACCAGAGAGGTCTTTTAACAATTTAATTCCGATTATATGCCTCTTTTGCTTAGAACCCTTCTCTGATGCCCTGTCATATTTGGAACAAGACCCAAAGCTTGCCTACATGTCTGCTATTATATCACATCACTTATCTCTATGGCCAAATAGAAAAACTGGATTTTTGCAGCTCCTGAAACACATAGCACTCACTCTCACCCCAGGACCTCTACACTTGCTGTTTCCATGGCCCTCAATACCCACATTCTGGATCCTTCATATCATCTAGGCCTGAGATCAAAGGTCATATCAGAAAATCCTTCAAAGAGCTCTCAACATAAGTAGCCCCGTGCTCACTACCACTTTACTTCCTCTATTGTTCTCATGGCATTACCAACATCTGAAATGATCTGGATTTTTTTTTAACTTATTCTTTTCCTATCTTTCCTCTCCAGGATATAAGCTCCATAAGATTAGGGATCTCTCTGAGCTTAGAATAGCGCCTGGCCCATAGTAACCATCAATAAAAAAACAAACAAAACTACAAGGTCTAAAGACATTGAGCTGTGGCATTGGACAGACCGAGGTTTGCATTTGAGCTCTGCCATGTATGGGTTGTGTGATCTTTGACAAATTATTTACCTCTCCCAAACTCAAATTCCTCAAAGTAAAATATGGGGGCAGGGAATGGTTCCCTACCATCACAGCTGTAAGCACTATTAATAAGATTTCATCTACAGCACCTAACACACTGCTGGGAAAAATTCAACCATTCAACAAATAGTTATTATAGTTATTATTATCCAGAGGACAACACAGACCCTAACCTTTAGTAAGACTGAGGCTAGTTAAACTGGGATCTGTTTCTCTTTTTCAGAGTGGAGCAGAAACAGAATCTAGCCAGAAGGATGTTTCTATCATTCCCACCCAGATAGGGACTTCCCATTTTGGACAACTGCCTCCCTTTGTCTGAGAAAGAGAGCAGATCATCACATCACCTTCCTGAGAATAATCAATGCCATATTTAGGGTTTTAAAGCTGACAGATGATGATCCCAAGGTATCATAACTCCTTGTATAAATTAGCAAGAGGAACTAAATTTTCCATAACCTAATTGAGTGTATTTAGAATGAAAAAAAAAAAAAAGAGAGAGAACACATTTTCCTGAGAAGAATAAGGGAAATTTTCAGCTCTGTCCTGCTAAGGAAGGGTCTATTTCATACAAACAATGCATATATGTTCCCTAGAGCCTCCTGCTCTTCTGAGAGCTCTTGGATCCAACTTCTCTTTTACTTTCCTGCTGGGGGTCTCTGGATAATTAAAATAAGGAGAAAGGGGGCTGGTCTGTTCTATTCCTTAACATTCATGGCCAACAGACAAAGCATACGTACATCTATATAGCACTTTCCACCTCTGGGGATCCTCCAGAAGCTTTCCAAGTGCTAGCAGGGTCATTTTTTATTGCAAAAGAAGTTATGTCACACCTTCTAGGCAATTTGTGTTTTGTAGCCTGCTCAATAAACTAGTACCATACAGGGAGTTTTAGGCCCTTCTTTCACGGGCCTGAGAAAAAGCATAATTAAAAATTCTCTTATTCTTCTAAAGGTGGCCTTGGATGGGTGGTAGGTAAAGCAAGTAGTTTGCTGTGGTTACATCAGTGAAGGGCAGCCAGGGGTTTGAGTGGGAAGTGGTTCGGTATTAGGCATGCTGAACTTCAGATTCCAGGGAGACTTCCAAGTAGAGATGTCCAGTGTGCCACTGACCACATCCCTAAGGAATTCCACTGGAAGGGATTCCTTGTGCAAGTTACAACTGAGAATGTCCTCTGACCTGAAGTTACTGCTGCAGCTAAGGGATAATTTACAAAGCGAAATCCAAATTGAATTAAGGGAGATTCTGGGGTGGGAAGATAAGAGGAACATAGGTAGAAAAGCAGAGAAAGAACTAAGGGCAAGAATGAGAGTGAACTAGGAATGTAATAGCAGCAGTATTTACAACAGCCAAGACGTGGAAGCAACCTAAATGTCCATCAACAGATGAAAGGATGAAGAAGATGGACATATATGCAATGGAATATTACTTAGCCATAAAAAGAAGGAATAATGCCATTTGCAGCAACATGGATGGGCCTAGAGATGATCGTATTAAGCAAAGTAAGGCAGACAAATATCCTATGATAACACTCAAATGTGGAAGCTAAAACGTGATACAAATAAGCTTATTTATGAAATTGAAATAGATTCACAGACATAGAAAACAAACTTAGGATTACCAAAAAGCATAATGGGGAGTGGCAGTGGAGAGATAATATTAGGAGTTTGGGATTAATCTATACCAGCCATGAAATTAAAAGACACTTACTCCTTGGAAGGAAAGTTATGACCAACCTAGACAGCATATTAAAAAGCAGAGACATTACTTTGCCAACAAAGGTCCGTCTCGTCAAGGCTATGGTTTTTTCAGTGGTCATGTATGGATGTGAGAGTTGGACTCTAAAGAAAGCTGAGCGCCGAAGAACTGATGCTTTTGAACTGTGGTGTTGGAGAAGACTCTTGAGAGTCCCTTGGACTGCAAGGAGATCCAACCAGTCCATCCTAAAGGAGATTAGTCCTGAATATTCATTGGAAGGACTGATGCTGAAGCTTCAACTCCAGTACTTTGGCCACCTGATGAGAAGAGCTGACTCATTGGAAAAGACTCTGATGATGGGAAAGATTGAAGGCAGGAGGAGAAGGGGATGACAGAGGATGAGATGGTTGGATGGCATCACTGACTCAATGGAGATGAGTTTGAGTAAACTTGGGGAGTTGGTGATGGACAGGGAGGCCTGGCATGCTGAAGTCCATGAGGTCGCGAAGAGTCAGACATGACTGAGTGACTGAACTGAACTGACACTGCTGTATGTGAAACAGGTGAGCAACAAGGTCTTGCTGAGCACAGGGAACTGCACTCAATACCATCATGGAGAAACCTGAGAAAGAATATACGTATTTGTGTATGACTGCATCACTTCACTGTACACGTGAAACTAACACAACATTATAGATTACACATCAATTTAAAAAAGTGAACCAGGACACACAGAGGTGGAGCAAGAAGAAGAGAAGCAGGAAAGCAGAGGACACACTTAGACACGTTTGGAAGGTAGAGAGATGGACATTTTTGCTAGCATTTTCTAAATTCATCATTATTCACAGTGCTCAATTCTTTTGGTGATCTTACTTATGTAAGTGTAAATTCATGCATTGGAGAAGGAAATGGCAACCCACTCCAGTGTTCTTGCCTGGAGAATCCCAGGGACGGGGGAGCCTGATGGGCTGCCGTCTCTGGGGTCGCACAGAGTCGGACACGACTCAAGCGACTTAGCAGCAGCAGCAGCAGCAACTTTAGTCCATGAAAGCAGTCAACATGCTCTGGGCAAACTTTAGGCAGAGCCTTCCAGCACAACGTTCCGGGGTGACAGAGCTGCTTTCTACCTTGTCCAACATGGTAGCCACCAGCCACAGTGGCTACTGTGCATGGAAAATGTGGCCAATTGAATTCAACTGGATTTTACATTTCATTTAACTTTAATGCATTTCTCAGAATATGGTGTGCATAACAAAGAGAATAAAAGTGAAGTATGTTACACAGTTTCAATGAGCATTTAACATATTTAATAGCTATGTAAGTATTTCAATTATTTCTGTAATTATTTCTAATTATAGAAAACTATAACCATTATGTCCAACTGATGATTTCACAGATACTGTATTGTTTAGAATAATAAAAAATGAAATAGTGCATTTATTTGAAGACAAATATTAAGTAAGTAATAGTACCTGTGGTGTATGAACATGGCATAAATCGTGAGGGCTAAATGACTATAAAGTCCAGAACGTGCTAGACTAGACAGTGTCTTCTAAGCACATCATACTAAAGAATTTTCTAGGCAAGAAATACTGGGGTGGGTTGCCATTTCCTTCTCCAAAGGATCTTCCCAACCCAAGGATTGAACCTGCGTCTCTTGTGTCTCCTGCATTGGCAGGTAGATTCTTTACCGTTTGCATCACCTGGGAAGCCCCAAAGATGGGAAACTGACTTCAATTTGCTACCTTCTACTCACAGTGCAAGAAAGTAGAGCTGCTTTTCAGCTGTTGACATAGAAGAGAAAGATAGACGAGGAAGGAGGTGTGAGACTGCAAAGTCTGTCAAGAAAGCAGAGACTTAGGGGAATTCAAGCCAAGCTCCGTGCTTGTTGTAGAAGCTATTGGGCCATTCACAGTCATGACGCCAGCTTTTGCATTTGCTTGCTGGGTGAATCAGGACAAAATGGTGATGAAGAGATCTCAGAGATGCCGTTGGAATAAATAAGGTGGTCAGCATAGGCTGTAAACTGTCAAGAACTAAATACAAATGTTACTCAGTGTTATTCCTTCCTTTCTTTGTTTGGCTTCGTCTCCTCTTCCAAGACACCACCTGCACCCCATGTGAGTGGATCACAGATATTTTATTAAGGAATACTGACCAATTTCAATGTTGTGGCTATCCTGGTTCCTGTGGTATGTTGATCAGAGTGCTTCTACTTGGTCAAGAAAACACTTCAGAGGCCAAGCTTAAGTAGTCCATGATAAAGGTTAGGTCTTTAATATGGATCTGTTACGGGTTATTCATGCAGGGTGTGTGTCATCCTGTGAGGATAGCCACAACCCGGTCATGGCATCTGCTGAGCCTCTGAAAAAGCTGCTAGGATTCTGCCAGCATGTGCTCTGAAAAACAGCCAAGGCACAAATTAACACCCACTTTCCGGCAATGGGAACAATTCCTGAAAAAGCCACTTCTGCAAAACCCGAGGCAACCTGGAATAATCTGGGAGCCAAGATACAATTTATTACTTCACAAAGAACAGAGAATTCTGATCCAGCAGCAAACTAGCTGCTGGGTTTTTTCCTTTCCCACACCAGCTACATTTTAAAGGCCTGACAACTCTCAATTTACAAGCCCAGCCTCAGAAAGGAATGCTTCAAATAGCCAAGATTTATAGAATGTCATAATGGAAGACCAAGTAAAGATGGGGTCCTCTTCAACCCCTCATCTTAGAAATGGGGCCACTGAGGCCCAGGCAGAGTAAGCAAGTGAATTGCCAGATGTAACACACTCATGATGATACAGCCCGCCCTGAAACCAGAGTATTTGAACCTCAGGATCATTTCTCTTTCTAACTCCCCCAATTTTTCTACTACATTTAAACACCAACCATGTTCTCAAATTCACATTTTAAAAGAA
Source organism: Bison bison bison (assembly GCF_000754665.1). NCBI lineage: Eukaryota > Metazoa > Chordata > Mammalia > Artiodactyla > Bovidae > Bison > Bison bison. The sequence continues at coordinate 610,867 of NW_011494606.1, forward strand.
ATATTTTTCATCTCAACCTGCTGCTGCTGCTAAGTTACTTCAGCCATGTCCGACTCTGTGTGACCCCATAGATGGCAGCCCACCAGGCTTCCCCGTCCCTGGGATTCTCCAGGCAAGAACACTGGAGTCGGTTGCCATTTCCTTCTCCAATGCATGAAAGTGAAAAGTGAAAGTGAAGTCACTCAGTCGTGTCCGACCCTTAGCGACCTCATGGACTGCAGCCTACCAGGCTCCTCTGTCCATGGGATTCTCCAGGCAAGAGTACTGGAATGGGGTGCCATCACCTTCTCCGTCATCTCAACCTAGTAGACTCCAAAAGAGGATTCAGGCATGGCTTGAAAGATGGAGCTAAACAACATCAAAAGTTAGTTTCTAACCCTGATTGGGTTTCCATGAAGAGCTGATACCTAATGTGGGGACCAAAGTCACAGTCTAGGCATTAGGGAGACACAGGATAACTCATTCATTCATTTCTGGTGAATGTTAATTGGTGAAAGTGAAAAGTGAAGTCACTCAGTCGTGTCCGACTCTTTGTGACCCCATGGACTGTAGCCTAACAGGCTCCTCCGTCCGTGGGATTCTCCAGGCAAAAGTACTGGAGTGGGTTGCCATTTATTCACCAAAGAAAAAAATGACACCACGAATTATATGTTTTAAAGATGTCCAAATCCCAACTTTGACCCAAAATTTTCACTTCTATAGAATACTTGGAAGTTCTATAACTAAGAACATCGTTTATAAGATGTTCTCTTTGCAGGAGGTTAGTAGGTACTAGAAAAAATTAGAAACAACTTGAATATATAATAGCAAGGCTTAGTTGAACAAATTTGGATATGACCATTTGTGAAATGTTATGTAGTCAATAGAAAGGCTATCTATTTATACTCTCCAACAGAGAGAAATGTTCACGAAATGTTGCTTAAAAAGCACATTATAAAACAGCACATTTAGTATGATTCTGTTTTTGTTAAGCTGAAATCTTTTTATTTATTAGCAAATAAAGACATATGAGATCATCACTGGACAATAAGCCCTAGGAAGTTTTAATTTTTTCTTTTTTTGTTTGTTATTTTCTATTTTTTGCAATGGAAATGTAGTGGTTAATTCATAAAGTGTTTTTGAAAAGTCTTAAAAATGAAACACATTAATTATTTACTACTCAAGGTGGAGACCAGCAAAAGAATAACCTTAATACCTTCTCTACTGGCAGATTCCATGAATCAAATGGTGATGCTTATCTCTGTGCCAATGTCTTTCAAGTCCTCCTAATTACTTTCGCAGGTGGCCAGAAGGAATTGGCTCTTTCCATTACAGGCACCGTTACACATCTTATGTCTAAGATAGAAATGTTAAAAAAAAAAAAAGAAATGTGACCTCTGTGATGACTGCCCTTCCTTCCTCTGGTAAAGGGAGCGTCCCTCCTGTTCTTCCTTACCTTTCTCTAGGCTGAGAGAATGATGCAGCCAAAGGGATCCTGGCTCTGATCTCAGTTAGCCCAAGTTCAAGTATTGTGCACGTGTGCTAAGTTGCTTCAATCATGCCCAACTGTTTGTGACCCCATAGACCATAGTCACCCAGGCTCCTCTGTCCATGGGATTTTCCAGGCAAGAATACTGGAGTGGGTTGCCATGCCCTCCTCCAGGTATCTCTCAGCCCAAGGATCAAACCCACATCTCCTACATCTCCTGCACTGCAGGCAGATTCTTTACCTGCTGAGCCATCAGGGAAGCTCTTGACTCTGCCGTTTATTTGCTGCCCTACTTTATTTAATTTATATGCAGAGTACATCATGTGAAATGCCGGGCTGGATGAAGCACAAGCTGGAATCAAGATTGCCAGGAGACATATCAATAACCTCAGATATGCAGATGATACCATGCTTATGGCAGAAAGTAAAGAGGAACTAAAGAGTCTCTTGATGAAAGTGAAAGGAGAATGAAAACACTGGTTTAAAACTCAACATTCAAAAAACTAAGATCACGGCATCTGGTCCCATCACTTCATGGCAAATACATGGGGAAACAATGGAAACAGTGACAGACTTTACTTTCTTGGGCTCCAAGATCACTGCAGATGACGACTGCAGCCATGAAATTAAAAGACGCTTACTCCTTGGAAGAAAAGCTATGACCAACCTAGACAGCATATTAAAAAACAGAGACATTACTTTGCCAACAAAGATCTGTTAAGAAAAGCTATGGTTTTCCCGGTAGTCATGTATGGAGTTGGACTGTAAAGAAAGCTGAGCACTGAAGAATTGATGCTTTTGAACTGTGGTGTTGGAGAAGACTCTTGAGAGTCCCTTGGACTGCAAGGAGATCAAACCAGTGAATCCTAAAGGAAATCAGTCCTGAATATTCATTGGAGGGACTGATGCTGAAGCTGAAACTCCAATACTTTGGCCACCTGATGTGAAGAACTGATTCATTGGAAAAGACTGATGCTAGGAAAGATTGAAGGCAGAAGGAGAATGGTACGACAGAGGATGAGATGGTTGGATGGCATCACTGACTCAGTGGAGATGAGTTTGAGCAAGCTCCCAGAGCTGGTGATAGACAGGGAAGCCTGGAGTGCTGCAGTCCATGGAGTCACAAAGAGTTGGACATGACTGGGCAACTGAACTGAACTGAACTTAGGCAAGTACTTAACTTCTCTGAACCTGACTTTCTTCTTTTGTAAAGGTACAATTTACACATTACAAAATGCACATCTCTTAGATGTACAGTTCACTGAGTTTGGACAATCATTTACAAATATTACAGATATTTACACATGTATCCACCATCTTAATCAAAATATAGAACATTTTCATTACCCCTGAAAGTTCCTTCCTGGCCCATATATAAATCAAAGCATTTACTTTCCAATTTCCGTGACCACAGCGGAGTCCCCCCTATTCTAAAACCACATAGAATGGAATCCTACAGATCATCTGGTTTCTTTTGATCAAAACGTTTCTGAAATACATCCATGATGTTGTGAGCATTAGCATTGAATAGTTTGTTCCTTTTTGTTGTTGAATATATCCATTGTGAGAATACCTCAATTTGTTTATCCATTCACTTACTGATGGAAGTTTGGGTTGTTTCCAGTTTGGGGCTGTTATAAATAGAGGTGCTATTAACACTTCTATTCAAGTCCTGTATGTGTGTGCAGGTGTGCATACGTGTGTGTTTGTGTGTCCAGGCATTTTGATTTCATGAAATTGCTGGATCAGTTCTTCAAAGCGGTTGTGCCATTTTACAAGCCCATCTGCAAGAGATGAAGATTCCAGTTTCTCATCCTCACCAACACCAGGCACTGCCAGTAAAGTGCTATTCGTGATGTGCATGGAAGATTTTACTCGCACGTTCCTGGTAACTAACGATGTTGAACATTTTCTTTTAACAGGTTGTTAGTCTTTTTAGATTATGAATTCTTTCTTTTAATGTTTATTTATATGGTGGCATCGGGTCTTAGTTGTGGCATGCAGAATCTAGTTTTCTGACCGGGGATAGAACCTGGGCCCCCTACATTGGGACTGTGTGAAGTCTAAGCCACTGGACCGCCAGGGAAGTCCCAAGATTATGAGTTCTTTATGTATTCTGGATACAAGTCCATTGTCATGTAAAATGGTTTTAAAAGTAAGTTCCTACCTACCTCAGACATTTAAGGTAAAGAGCAAATTAGACAGTACTGTAACAGGCTATAATTAAGGACAGACTTTCAGCACGGCTGGTAAAGAATCTGCCTGCAATGCAGGAGACCCTGGTTCAATTCCTGGGTCGGGAAGATCCACTGGGAAGCCCAGGTCAGTACTCTTGGGCTTCCATGGTGACTCAGCTGGTAAGGAATCCACGTGCAATGTGGGAGACCTGGGTTCGATCCCTGGGTTGGAAAGGTTCCCTGGAGAAGGGAATGGCTACCCACTTCAGTATTCTGGCCTGGAGAATTCCATGGACTGTATAGTCCATGGGGTCCCAAAGAGTCGGACACAACCGAGTGACTTTCACTTTTTCTTAATGGAAATCACAATTCTCCTATTAGTGAGAATCAGGATAACTGGTGCTACAAGCATTGCAAGGATGATACATCCTCATGTACAGACAGGCTCTCAGCTTTGCCTCACCCCGTCGGGAGGCCTCTGTCAGTGCTGAAGGGATGTGGACCTGACTCTACTTGACCCCCTGATCCTCTTGATTTTGTCTTTCCTCACACTGCTTCCCCATCAGCTTGTGTCACGATGATATTTCCCTAGACTCTGCTTAGGTTTTGGATCAGTTTATTTGCTCTGATCTCTAACTACTTTTCTTTTTCCTGAAATACTAGGTTTTGGGCTGCCTGCAACTAAGATTTATGTTTTTATTTTCCGGTGTGATTTGTTGCTTATCCTGAATCCTGTCCTTTGCCCAGCTTCCTGCCTGCCCTCTTGGCTCTAACTTGTGGTCTTGCTTTTATTCCAAGGGTCAAAAGGTGCTTGTACTGTTGGTTGTTTATGTGGCTTCAGGCCCTTGGTTCTGTCCCAGCTCCAGCCTACTTTATCCCCTGCATATCTGGGCTTGTCCACGGTCTGCTAGACTTGGTTCCTCATTCTTTAGCTGAGAAATAATATTGCCAGGGTGCTCTGTGTGTGAGAGGTGGATTCCGTTTCCCAGAATAAAAGAGTAGTATTAGCTTCAGCATTGAAGGTCTGCGACAACTGACTGCTTGTCGTCTTTCCCTATCTAGTTTCTGTTATTTTAAAAATAAATTTTCCAATAGAAAATGTATTTATACTTTTTCCTATTAAATTAAAAAGTCAATAGAAAATAATAAGCCAGGATCACAAGGGTTGACAATTCATTGCTATTTCAAAGACAAAGTATTCCTTGCTAGACTAAAGAATCTGGATTCATGTGATTTTTTGACTCTTCTATATGTTCATTCCTTCATTCATTATTCAGCATTTATGGGTCAACAGTTAGATGTGAGTTGCTGTGCTTGGAGCTGAAAATATAAACAAAACTCAGACACAAAACCTTACTCTGAGATGTTCACTGACTGGTGAGGGAAGCAACAGGTAAAGAACTTTGCTTCTATAACACAGCAAGCATTATAATGCAGGTACAAGGTGCTTCAGAAGGTCAGGAATATTTACTCCTGGAGGCCGTCAGGACTGACAGTGGTGGTGATATTTCACCGAAAAGGTAGTACTCAAGCAATGCATTAAAGAATAAGTAGAAATATGACAAATACAGGGAACAGTATCAACACTAATGTATTTCTCCAAACTCTTAACCTCCCAAGATGCTAAAAAGACTCAGTTCTAGAAATTACATTAGCTAAAAAGAATGCTTTGAAAAGAGAGAGAGAAAGTGAAAGGAAAGAAATAAAGTTTATTCAACAATAAAAAAAAAAAAGAAAGGATACCGAGGTGAGTCATGCTGGGATGGTGAAACTCCCACTGAGGTGCTATCTGAGAACATGCAAAGAGACTGAACAAGCAAGCGTAGATGGTTTCAATCAGAGCACCCTGCCCTGTGCCTTCCTGGCAGGTTTGACTATTCGACTAATATTGGCCTGACCTCGTGAAAACAAACACCGGGCCCATTTTGCTCACTGTTTCATTCTGAGAGCTGTGCCTGGCACATGGAGCACTCAATATTTGGTAAAGAGATGGATGCTAGATGCCCCCAACACGCGGCAGCAGAGGGCAGTGAGTCTCCCGCAGGCAGACCACTCACCCTGCCTGTCTGGGCTGTCTACACCCGGACTCTTGTTTCTCCATTTTCATTCTGTGTCAGCATCTTGATGCTTGCTCTGCATCATTTAAACCGTGATGATTTGACAGTTGACCTTAAGAGTATTTCATGCCTATTTGAGAAAGGACTATTGGGGAAATTCTTTTGTAATAGGACATTTTAAAAGAATTCCTCTAGTTTTCCTTTAAACCACTTCAGTCTTGTTTTAGTTAATTATTCAATTTATTTATTTCTGGCTGTGCTCGGTCTTCACGGCTGCACGCGGGCTTTTTCTAGTTGAGGTGAGCGGGAGCTGCTCTCTAGTTGCCGTGTGCAGGCATCGCACTGTGGTGGCGTCTCTTATTGCAGGGCACAGGCTCTAGGGCACTTGTGCTTCAGTAGTTGTACACACAGGCCTAGCCACCCCAGGGCATGTGGAATCTTAGTTCCTGGACCCGGGATTGAACCCATGTCCCCTGCGTTGGCATGTAGATTCTTAACCAGTGGACCACCAGGGAAGTTCCTACAGAGACTGTTTTGAGGGGGAGAAGACCTGCCCAGGAATCTGACACAGAAAAAGTATAAGTATATCGGACATCTAGTTGTGCATGAAATGTTTGAATACGATCACCCCTGGTTTCGTAGAGAAGGCAGGCCAGGTGAAATACAGAAGAGAGGCAGGGACAAAGGTCAACCATAAAGGGAGGGCCAGACTGTCCCAGGACGTGCCATTCCCCCGGGTAGTCAGGGTTCAAGGCAACATCTGAACCACTCCTGCATTTCAGTTCTACTTTTATGGTACGTGTGTGCGTGAGTGTATGTATTATTTGGCTAACTCTTGAGAAACTATAAATCTGTGCTATGCAATATGGTAATCACACTAGCCCAGGTGGCTGTTTAAATTTAAATTATTAAAAATGAAATAAAATGGAAAATTCAGTCCCTTGGTTGTACCAGCCCCATTTCAAGTGCTCAAGAGCCACACGTGGTTCATGGTGACCGCCCAGCAACAATAGATAGAGAGCATTTCCATCATCTCGGAGCATTCCTAGCAGCGTTGCTCTGGACGGTTCACCTGACTCCTGGGGGGGTCAATCATTTATCACCAATCCTTTTAGCTCCCTTTAAAGCCTAGAGTTAAAAGAAGTCTTTCAAGTTTTGCTGTAGGTAAGACCCCAGGCCAGGAAGAAAAGCAGAGTCCTGTGAAGGATGGAGCCCAGCAAGGCCTATTTCTATGTGGGTGTGTCGCTGTCTCAGATGCAGTTGTTCTGCCCTGTGGGGATATTAGATGCTTTTTATTTCTTAAAAGAATAAAAAAAATGAAAGAAAGAAGGAAAAGAATTTCAGTATTGTTTTTATAATACTGCTGGAATAATAAACAATTGTTTAATGTTCTGTGCTATGAGATTAAGCCCCTGGGGGAATAGGTGGGAAGATAAATCAATATTTACCAGTAAGTCTTTATCCTACCTTAAATATTAGCTTAAACTTGAAAACCCATGGTTTTTGTTGCTGCCTCTCCTTAAGCCCACATTTCACGAGTCTCCTGTTCTTGTAGAGAAATAATCATTTCAGAAGCAGTGGGAAATATTTGAACCATGTCCATTCTGTACATTTTACTGTTGGCTTAATAGTTACAGTAAACATACGGGTCACAGGAAAACATCGCCAGACTGAAGTGGCTTGACCTTTGTAACACATAAACCCATAAAAGTTAGTGGCAGTCAACAGGTATTGCTAATAAAGCCATTGTTGCTGTTGTTCAGTTGCTAAGTCATGTCCAACTCTTTGCAACCCCATGGACTGTAGCATGCTGGGCTTCCCTGTCCTTCACCATCTCCCAGAGTTTGCTCAAACTCGTGAGCAAAATAAAGTCATAGGGTCAGCACAATTAATGGTAATTTGCTAGAATTTTGGATTAAACCTTGTGAGTTGAACTAGGGATCTTGCATTTCACAGATCTGCTCATACCCCAAAACTAGAGACATTGGCAGTTGACATAATGGGAATATCCACACCAAAGAAGGACCATGCTCAATGTAGAAGCTGCTGCGTGTTCAACTTGCAGCCACACCCCTGAGTTCTAAGACACTGGGAAAATAGCAAAATTCGGTCTCCAGAGAAGCCAGAAGAAAGTCTCAGTAGGGAACGTGGAGCCAAAAACCAAGTCATTATATAACGTTGGTTAGATGGTCCAAAGAACAGATTTCCTATTGCATATTAAAGCATCGCCCTCCCTGCGGCCTCCAATAAACATCTTTTATAAACACTAACTGAATAAAATTCCCGCCACCATCTCCATGGGGGATCTATATTAAATACCAGGCTTTTCTTATCAATGCTCCCACTAAGCTGTGAGAGGTGAAATAACTTGCCTTAAATCACGGCACGCCAGGAGGAGTCCAGGTGCACTGGCATCTGAACCTGCTTTGGAAAAACCTCATTATAATTGTACGGAATACGACAAGAAATACAATCATTATACAAAGAATTTTGGAAGTTAAGCAGCTATTTAATCAAAGTCACTTAAATGATTTATGGTTGGAAGGATCAAAGAATTAATGTTACAAAATTAAGCAAAAGCCAAAATGAAAGCAGTGGGGGGAGGAATATTTGGTTTTCCCACATTTTAACTCTGTTGTGAAAATGAACCCAACAAACACTTAAATATTTGCAATGAAAGTAAATCCTTTTTCTTTTTCTGGGGAGGAAGGAAAATGACAGTAAAATTTACATTATTCAACTCAGTGAGAAGATCCAGGTCTTCAAAAAATCTAATCTTCCCACCGTTAGCTAAGGAGGGAAGAGAATCTATTCTTCTTTCTTCAGTCCTTTTAAGCCAAAAGCAGAGAAAGAGGCTGGTGTCGCCAACCTCTGCCTTGGATCAATACCAAATGTCCATGAAAATGCCCATGGAAACCAAATTGGCTATCAGTTCCATAAACAGCGCATGAGCAGAACAACTCTCTTTTCCTTTCTTCCTCGTTTCCCAGCTTCCCATGATTTGGCACCCTATCCGACTGACTGGCTCCACTGAAAACAGAAGCCATGTTTTTATTTCTCCTTATCTTCACTCACACTGCTCTCCACGCTCCCAATGATAAAACAGCTCAGTCACACCACCAAGCACAGTCCCACTCAGACTCTGGGATCAGAGCCTGGCCTGTGGGAAACACCAGTGTTTGTTCAGTTTAAATAAAAATGTCTCCTCCTAGAACGGCCACCCACGGTAAACGATGAGCACTCTGATCGTCCATTCACAACGCAAAAGGCTCTGCTTGCCATCTCTATGCATATGCTCTCAGTGAGTTGAGTTCCACAGAGCGGTCAAAATCCAAAACTGGAAATGAGGCTGGACTGCAAAGAAATCTTTTTATGTGACTCTCATGTCTACTCTTTTTTTTTTTGTTAATTATTTGTTTGGCTGCACAGAGTCTCAGTTGCATCACTCAGGATCTTTCATTGCAGCACAAAGACTCTCTAGTTGCGGCATTCAGGGCTTAGTTGCTTCGCAGCATGTGGGATCTTAGTTCCCTGACCAAAGATTGAATCCATGTCCTCTGCACTGCAAAGTGGATTCTTAACCACTGGACTACCAGGGAAGTCTTCCCTCTCATGTCTATTCTTAATCCAGGTAGTATTACTACTCACATGTCCCCGCTGTTGTTCCCATATCTTATTCAGGTTCTACTCAAATATCATCTCAGTGCAAAGACCTCTGACTACATAATCTAAAAGAGTGGCACCCACAGCATCTCTCTCCAGCCTTTTCTTCCCAGCTGATGTTTTTCAGAGCAATCATCATCACTGATATTCTACATTGGTGTATCTGTTCACTGCTGATCTTCCTCTAGAACATAAGCTCCATGAGGGCAGGAACTCCTGTCTTGTTCACTGCTGTGTGCCTAGTACACTTACGGAACACCTGAATGCATGAACAAATAACTGTCATTCACTGAGAAGGTACTTGCTGTGTTGTGCTTAGTCTCTCACTAGTGTCTGACTCTTTGCAACCCCGTAGACTGTAGCCTGCCAGGCTCCTCTGTCCATGGAATTCTCCAGGCAAGAACACTAGAGTGGGTTGCCATGCCCTCCTCCAGGGGATCTTCCCAAATCAGGGATCGAACCCAGGTGTCCCACATTGCAGGCAGATTCTTTACCATCTGAGCTACCAGGGAAGCCCAAGAAGGTACTTCCAAGCATCTAATCACAACACCTACCAATTACTGAGTGCTTCCAAGACACCAGCCACTGCAGGGAGTACTTTCAGCAAGTTCAATGTGTGTTCTAGCAACAAGGATTTTCTGTCATTGGGTCGTATTCTGCTGTTAATCAATAAAAAGTCTCTTGCAGGAGACTCTGATGTAAACTCTGGATTTGGGTGATAATGATGTGTCACTGCAGGCTCATCGGTTGTGAGAAATGTACTACTTTGGTAGGAGATGTTGTTAATGGGGAAGGCCACGTACGTGTGGGCTCAGGGGGATATGAGGAGTCTCTGTACTTTCAGTGTTTCTGGGAGCCTGCATCTGCCTCCTGGAGAAAAAATTCTTTTTAAAGCAAATAAAACACCACAACAACCAGATTTAAATGCCTTCATTTAATCTAAATGAACCAGTGGTGTAGCTTGGTAGATGAATCCTACAAATAGGTAACAGATGGTAAAATTTTCCAGGGAAAGTAGCTTCAGACTTAACATCTAATTAGGATCAACTCTTTTTCTGAATGAGGAATCCATTTGAAGTTCTCAGTTAATTTCATATGAAATGGTTTCTACTGGGTAGAGGATTCAGTATGGTGTCTGATATGGTGAAAGCAGCCGATAAAATATGTGGAGTTTGGAATCCAACAAACCCCAATTTGATTTCCAGCTCTGCCACTCATCAGCTGTGTAAAGTGAAGTGAGATGCCTTCGTTCTTGGAGTCTAAATGTCTTTGCTGCACAGCTGTCATTGTTTAGCTAACATGTGATGATTGTTTTCTCTGCGAGCTGATTTGACCCCACTTACAAGATAATGAGTTAATCTATTGCTGGCAGAAGATATGAGACCCCTGGGTCAGAGACTAACGATTTCATTAATTTACATCACAGCAAGCGGCATGGACACAGGTATTTACATCAGTTACTCTTGTCCCCCAAGTCCTTGGGGCCAATGCAGAGGGATCCAGATAGATGCTGCATATATGGTGGGTTTGAACTGCAGCTGAAGAGCCTGAGGGATGTCCTACTCTTAGAGCTAGCAGTAAGCAAGCCTGCTCATCATTCTGTAGGTAGATCTTATCTCATTTTTCAGGGATGCTTGCCGAAAACACAATGCTGAAGAGTGGCTCAGGTAAAAAGCAATCATGGCTTCATATTCTTGGCATACTCAGGAAGGCAAATGAGAACACAAGAGACCCATGATTAGATTACCCACAGTGCCTCCAACATGGTAGTCAAAGATGCTATCATTGCTCTTAGAAAGGTATCCTTTTATGTAAAGTTTCAATCTTATTTTATATCATCACTCAAAGAATCCTAAAATGTTTGAGCTGGAAGGAAGTTTGGAAACCCAATGGTTGTGAAATTTTAATGATGACGCATAATCATTTTAATGAATGGAAAAGTGCTTCATGTAATGTTAGGAAGAGAAGTAGGATCCCAAATTGTATTTATAATATCTATTAGATATTCAGGTATTTTAGGTATATTTTATATACACATGATATTTTTCCACATTATACAATTTCTACAATGAAAATGTGCTTTATCACTTTTCTCTTCAGAAAAAAATGCCATGTTCTTGGTCAGCCCCTTCACTTCACTGATGAGGAACTCAGAAGCAGACAGGTTAAATGACCTCCCCCAGATCCCCAGCAGGTTCTCTGCAGAGCTGGAATGCAAGCCCTCTGTTTTCCAGTGCTGTGTTTTATGCCCTTTTCTCTAGGGATTTGCAAGGGGTAGCAGGGCAAGGCGGGGTATGGAGGGTCTGACCAAGGTAACCATGACCCTCTGAACTTGGGGGGAAGCTGTTCTTTGCATTTTGAATGACTGCTGGAAGCTGGACTCAAGTTCATCTGCCCCTTATTACAGTGGACAGGAGGGAAAAGAATTCCCTTAGCTGTGAGCTTCTTATGGTAAGCCACTCAATGTTAATAGTTGGCAGCCAACTGGCATGAGGCTTAACCCAGGGCAAAACAAAACCCTGGGACTCCAGTAGGCAGGACTGAGGTTGGGCTCTGGCACAAACTCCTGAAGGGTTGGCTTCAATCTGAGCTATCTGAGTTACTTGTCTAGACAGTTCCTATTTCACCGGATAATTAAGTTGCCCTCCCACTCGCTTAACAATGTTCACAACTCATGTAACACATCTTTCTCAGCCACACACTTATTTCTCTCTTCTTTACCCACTATTACTTTCAAAAGACATGATTACACCACTGTACTTTCTATTTTACTTTTTAGTAGCAATGACTCTTCTCCTCCCTGCTTCAGGAGAAGAGCTCAAGACAAGTTATTAGAAGACCTAACTGGGGTATTGATCAGTTTGCTTGGTTGAATCAGAGTGGGGCCCTTAGAGTCTTATGGGGTTTACCCCTAAAAATTGTACAGTATGATTCTGGGCTTGCTTCCATGAGGAGTGTATCTGAGGAAGGCATCTGGCTTTCTGACACCTGTTACAGATGATTGAGCTAACATGCCAACTCTGCGTCTAGGATTTTCTGCAGGCATGAGAGAGGTTGAGACCAAAGAGCTGATCTTTGTCTTCAAGGAGTTTGGAGTCTAGAGGGAGATAGAGTTTGCAGTGACAGTACATTGAGGTAACTGTTAGGAACCAGGTGCCGTCACCCCTCTTCTCCTCAGTTGCTGCCTTTCAAACTTTTAGACAATGGAAGGAGCAATGTCCCCAGCTAAGAACATATCAGAGAAGAGATCTAAGTGTGGTTGACAGGAAAACACAGATGAGTCTAGGCCTTTCAATATGGACCCCTCAAAAACCTTGTGTTATGCAAACTAGTGCCCTAAGAATAGTAGGATTTTGGGGAAAAGTTTAAGAGCCAACCACTTAAAATCTGTGCAACTTTATAACCAGAAGCCAGGCAAAAAACAATCATTGGCTCCCAGGATATAATTTAACACCCCACACAGGAAGCTTAGAGTTCTGGAGTTGATCTTGGGGATATTTAAATGTACAAAGACAAAAGAGTGGCAGCACTGGCTTGCAGGTGTTGAGGCAAGATGATGAAGCAGAGGCTTGAGCCACAGCGCAGCCATTAAAGGCCCAGAAAAAAGCACAACCAACTGCAGTCCTAGAGCGCCATCAGGCAGGAAGTGTGCTTCTGGAGGCCGGGGCCTTCCACATGCATGCATTTTTAATTTGCTTAGAATAGGTCCAGACAGTCAAAGCTGTGATTTTCCAGTAGTCATGTACCGACGTGAGAGTGGGACCATAAAGAAGGATGAGCGCCAAAGAATTGATGCTTTCGAATTGTGGTGCTGGAGAAGACTCCTGAGAGTCCCTTGGACAGTACGGAGATCCAACCAGTCCATCCTAAAGGAAATCAACCCTGAATATTCATTGAAAGGATGGATGCTGAAGCTGAAGCTCTAATACTTTGGTCATGTGATATAAAGAGCCAACTCATTAGAAAAGACCCTGATGCTGGGAAAGATTGAGGGCAGGAGGAGAGGGGGGTGACAGAGGATGAGACGGCTGGATAGCATCACCCACTCAAAGGACAAGAGTTTGCGCAAACTCCGGGAGATAGTGAAGGACAGGGAAGCCTGGTGTGCTGCAGTCCATGGGGTAGCAAAGAGTCAGACAACTTAGCAACTGAACAACAACAACCAAATAGATCTGTAGAGGCTCCAGCCTATGCAGGACCCTACTAAGGCTTTGTTTTGTTGTCCTGTTGAAGCTGCTGAAGTTTGTAATTCTACTTCTTTTTTAAAAGTTTTTTATATTTTTAATTGGTGAATAATTGCTTTACAATGTTGTGTTGGTTTCTGCTGTACAATAATGTGAATCAGCTATATGTGTACACATATACAGTCCATGGGGTCGCCTAGAGTCAGACACAACTGAGTGACTGTACAAACAACTACAAATATACATAAACATATATTCCCTACCTCTTGTGTCTCTCCCCAACCCACCTCCCCCTTCCATTCTTCCAGGTCATCACAGATCGCCAACTTTAATCCAATTGTTTGCTGATAGATGGGGCTATCCTCCCTCTCTGTTAGTTGTTTGGCCTGAGGCTACCCAGTTGTGGAGTCTACAGACTGCTGCTGCTAAGTCGCTTCAGTTGTGTCGACTCTTCGAGACCCCATGGACTGCAGCCTACCAGGCTCCTCGGTCCTACAGACTCTATGGTAGGGTTAATCACAACCTTTAGGAGAGTTCATGCCAAAGGGCACCTCCAGGACTGCTGCTGCCAGTGCCCTGTCTCCACAGTGAGTTGACCCATGCCTCTACAGGAGACACTCCAACGCTAGCGGGTAGGTCTGGTTTAGTCTCCTGTGGGGTCACTCCTCCTTCCCCCAGGCCCTGGTGCGTACAAGGTTTTGTCTGTGCCCTCTAAGAGTGGAGTCTCTGTTTTCCCCCAGTCCTGTGGAAGTCCTGTAATCAAATCCCACTGGCCTTCAATGTCAGATTCCCTGGGGATTCCCAGTCCCTTTGTTGGATCCCCAGCCTGGGAAGACTGACGTGGGCTCAGAACCTTCACAACAGTGGGAGAACTTCTTTAGTATTATTGTTCTCCAGTTTGTGAGTCGCCAACACAGCAGGTATGGGAATTTGATTTTGTCATGATTGCACCCCTCCTACCATCTTATTGTGGCTTCTCCTTTGTCTTTGGACGTGGGGTATCTTTTATTGTGGGTTCCAGTATCCTCCTGCCTATGGTTGTTCAACAGCTAGCTGTGATTTCGGTGTTCTCACAGGAGGAGATGAATGCATGTCCTTCTACTCTGCCATCTTGAACCAATCTCCTATGTGTCTTTTTGAATTATGGTTTTCTCAGGGTATATGCCTAGAAGAGGGATTGCTGGGTCATATTGTAGCTTTATTCCTAGTTTCTTAAAGAATCTCTATATTGTTCTCTATAGTGGCTGTGTCAATTTACATTCCCATCAATAGTGCAGGCAGATTCCCTTTTCTCCACATCCTCTCCAGCATTTACTGTCTGTACATTTTTTAAATGATGGTCATTCTGGCTGGTTGGAGGCTACACCCCACTGTAGTTTTGATTTGCATTTCTCTAATAATGAGTGATATTCAATCTCTTTCTTCCTTAGAAAAACCACAGATGAATCAACTTAGCTTCCATGGTATACTGATATCATTCCTCTTTTTACAGGGCATGTGTGAACTAAGCAATGTCACAAGAATACAAGTTAGAACAGAATAGCACCAGAAAGAAGAGCCTAGAACACAAACCCTAGAAAGTGGCAGAGAGGTCCAGTCATCACTGACCTTGAGCCAATTCCAGCTGAGAAAGATACCCTACTCTTTAAGCAGTCATAAGTGGTGGCACTGAAAAAACTAAAAAAATAATGGGGATTGTGGGATACAGTAGGATCTTTTTTTCCCATATGAAACTTGAAGGTTTAATGTGTTACATAGTTTTGTGTGGATTACATGATGTTTGATAACCTTGTGTTGACATTCTTGTCTGGGATGGAATGCCCAGTGTTGACACTCGTGTTGGATAGGATGAAAGGCTGGATGAGGCAGGCTACTTGCAAACAACCTGGGTTTGGCTGGCAAGAAAGTTACAAAGGAGAGCCAACCTATGGAGACAGATTTACTGCCTGTCATGGTCACAGCTTTCTCCTCTTGCAAGCACAAGGGGAAGCAAGAGTGACAGAATCAACAAGCCCAGAGGAGAAAGGTGCTGAGGCAGGCCACCCATCCTGATAGCCAATGCACTTTCCTAAACGACGTGGCGCACAGCCTGGGCCACAGAAGGAAAAAGCAAAAACCAAACTCTTGCTTGCAAAAGAGATTGGACTCCCAATATCAAAACCAGTAAAAATGTAAATGAAAGGTAAAGAATAAAAAGGGCATATACTAACTAGACCACGAGTCTCTGTGGGTAGGGACCAACTCATGACACTGTGTCTGAACAAAGACTATGCACAATAAAGTCTTGAGTGAAAGAAAATATTTAATATGACATTGTGGGCAGGAGCCCCATTTAGAAAAACATGTTCATGCATTTTTTTCCTCAAAAAATAAACAAAAACCATTTACCAACCTAAATTGTTTAAAAAGGATTTCACATTCTTTTGCTGTTTACTTCTCAAAACAAAGTGACTGTTTATACAAAGAAAACAACAGGCCCCAGTACAAGCCTTCAGGACAGTCCTCCTCAGACCCTTCGTTAAGCTCAAGCTGATAGCTATTAATCATGTAAGGGTTGCCCAAAGGTTCCTGCGTTTTCCAAATTGCAGTACTTTCCTTTTGTAAGATCAGATAACTGTAGTATTTGGCTTCTCATTAAAATCTGCC
Organism: Bison bison bison; assembly: GCF_000754665.1. Taxonomy (NCBI): domain Eukaryota; kingdom Metazoa; phylum Chordata; class Mammalia; order Artiodactyla; family Bovidae; genus Bison; species Bison bison. Next base: position 627,062 of record NW_011494606.1, read on the forward strand.
TTACCTATTTGAAACATATTTTTCCATCTATGTTGTGTTCCTGTACAAACTTGAACCACTTAAATTTCCTCTACTTTTGCAAAATTTTAAAATTGGGAACTTTAGATTTTTTTTTTTAACTTTTGCTTTTGCCCGCTATTCCATTTTTCATTTGCTATTTTCATCACAAATTTTGCCCCTGTTTGATTTGGCTGTCTCCTTTTGGCTGCCATTTTTTCCCCGTCTTGTTCTCTGTTTATATCTCATTTTGCATTTCGGTGCTCTCTGTCTCCTTGCTCAAGCCTTAAGAATGTCTTCTTTTAAAGTGCATGTCTGTTTCATTCATTCTCTTTGATGATGTTTAAACAGACACTCAACAAACCTCTGTAAAAGGAAAGACCGTTGCTGCTAAAGCAAGAGTATAAATGGGGTAACAGGGTTTCAGTTAAGGTACAAAGGAACAAGGTTCTGAGGATGTCTGGAAGGAGACTCTATGCTGCTTCACGTGTGCCTGGAAGGATGGCAGACTGGCCATAGCACAGAACTATGTTGGGGCAATGGCAAGAACTATGTTAAAAAAAAAAAAAAAAAACCTAGGTTAATATCCCTTGTCATGTTGCATGGATATCATTTGTCCCCCTCCCCAATACCACGCGAGAAGAAGGGCACTTCACCTTTGTGGTAATCTTCCCCCAAACCCATAACTCCAGTCTAACCATGAGAAAACCTCAGATAAACCCATTTTTGAGGGATGTTCTACAACATCTCTGACCACACACCTAAAAATTGTCAAAAAAAAAAAAAAATGCCAAGGGCATGAAAACCAGAAAAGAGTGTGAGACTGTCACAGACTAGAGGAGACTAAGGAGACCTGAAGACTTAATGTGACCTGGGATCTTGGCTTGGACCCTGAAACGGTAATGGAAAAACTGGTGACCTGAATGAAGTCTGTGTGAAAGCTTTAGTCGCTCAGTTTTGAATGACTCTTTGTGAACCCACAGACTGTAGCCTGCCAGGCTTCTCTGTCCATAGGATTCTCCAGGCAAGAAGACTGGAGTGGGTAGCCATTCCTTTCTCCAGAGGATCTTCCCGACCCAGAGATGGATCCTGGGTCTCCTGCATTGCAGGCAGATTCTTTACCATCTGAATCACCAGAGTTTCGTTAATAGCGATGTCCCAGTGTTGGCTTTTTTTTTTTTTTTTTTAATTAATTTATTTGACTGCATCAAGTCTTAGTTGCGGCATGCACAATCTTTCACTGTGACACATGGGCTTCTCTAGTTGTGGTGTGCAGGCTTAACTGCTCTGTGGCATGTGGGATCTTGGTTCCCTGACTGGGGATCAAACCCGTGTTCCCTGCATTGGAGGGTAGATTCTTAAGCACTGGACCACCAGGGAAGTCCCAGTGTTGGCTTCTTAGTTTTGACAAATGTACCTTGATAATGTACCATGTTAACATTAGGCAAAAATGAAACTAGCAAAAGTACTGCATAGGAGTTCTCTGAACTATCTTTGCTAATTTTCTGTAAATCTAAAATCATTCCAAAATAAAAATTTTCTTAATTAATCCAAATAATATGTTACTTTCAAGTTCCTTGTACTTAGGTCTTTAGCCACTGGTTCCATTTTGTATCTTTTCTTTTCTCTATTTTCTATAACTATTTGCATACTTTGCTTTATTGACTAAGACAAAGCCTTTGACTGTGTGGATCACAATAAACTGTGGAAAATTCTGAAAGAGATGGGAATACCAGACCACCTGACCTGCCTCTTGAGAAATCTGTATGCAGGTCAGGAAGCAACAGTTAGAACTGGACATGGAACAACAGACTGGTTCCAAATAGGAAAAGGAGTATGTCAAGGCTGTATATTGTCACCCTGCTTATTTAACTTCTATGCAAAGTACATCAGGAGAAATGCTGTGCTGGAAGAAACACAAGCTGGAATCAAGATTGCCGGGAGAAATATCAATAACCTTAGATATGTAGATGACACCACCCTTATGGCAGAAAGTGAAGAAGAACTAAAGAGCCTCTTGATGAAAGTGAAAGAGGAGAATGAAAAAGTTAGCTCAAAGCTCAACATTCAGAAAATGAAGATCATGGCATCTGGTCCCATCACTTCATGGCAAATAGATGGGGAAACAGTGGAAACAGTGGCTGACTTTATTTTTGGCTCCAAAATCACTGTGGATGATGATTGCAGCCATGAAATTAAGAGACACTTGCTCCTTGCAAGGAAACTTATGACCAACCTAGACAGCATATTTAAAGCAGAGACATTAGTTTGTTAACAAAAGTCCATCTAGTCAAGGCTATGGTTTTTCCAGTGGTCATGTATGAATGTAAGAGTTGGACTGTGAAGAAGGCTGAGTGCTGAAGAATTATGCTTTTGAACTGTGGTGTTGGAGAAGACTCTTGAGAGTCCCTTGGACTGCAAGGAGATCCAACCAGTCCATCCTCGAGGAGATCAGTCCTGGGTGTTCATTGGAAGGACTGGTGCTAAAGCTGAAACTCCAATACTTTGGCCACCTGATTCAAAGAGCTGACTCATTGGAAAAGACTCTGATGCTGGGAAAGATTGAGGGCAGGAGGAGAAGGGGATGACAGAGGATGAGATGGTTGGATGGCATCACTGACACAATGGACATGAGTTTGGGTAAACTTGGGGAGTTGGTGATGGACAGGGAGGCCTGGCGTGCTGCGGTTCATGGGGTTGCAAAGAGTAGGACATGACCGAGCGACTGAACTGAACTGAACTGTGAGAGGAGTATATGGCTTTAGTTTTTATGCTTCTGAAATTGTTTCTTCTGAGGTCACCTGACTTAATTAAGAAGTCCTTTAATCTTTCATCAATTCTTCTGCATAAATTAACAGCAGTGACCATCATCACCTTTAATTTTCTTAGCTTCCATAACTCTGCATGCATACGTTCATTCATTCCCTTGTGCATTCATTCAACACACATAAATTGAAGGTCCTATAATAAGCCAGGCTCTGAGCTACCATTGGTGACTTAGAGTTGCAGCCCTCGAGTCATCAAGATAAAGAAAGGTGAAATTCCTCATGACTTGCTCATCATCAAACAAGGGCATGTCCCAGGGGCCTTGTTGAATCTAAAAGGTATGATCTGCCCTGCTATTTGAAAAGCCTTAATTTTCCGCCTCATTCTCTACCATTCTTTTTCACCTCTTCCCTCCCCCTCTAGGCTAAGACCATGATATATATTCTCTACAATCATAATTTACTGAGTAACTGGGTTCCAAAGGTTGTCTGCATGATAAGTGCCAGTATGAACTGGTCCTTCATGGTCATTTGAGTTAGAAAATTACAGCACAGACAAAGGTTCCATTTTCCTGTTTTGTGCATGATTTTCATCTATTGAAAAAGGGGAGGGCTGGCTCCAGGAGCGAAATTGGTGCTTCTTTTGGCTTTATTGTGCTGACTGTCCTTCAAAACTTTCAATTCAGGGCTTGAAAGCAAATAAATTAGGCCATGACCCTGGAGGGTGATGCTCTCTGGGGGAGGGGAGTCAGGAGGTCAGCTCCTAGGTATTGCCCAGACCCTCTTGACTGCAGCAGAGAGGTATTGCCCAGACTTGCTGCCCCTTGGCTGTAGCAGCTCCTAAGGGTCCCTGCCAAGCTGGAGGTTGCCTTGTTTTGTTTTCACTTATGGGCCAGACAAGGTCCTAACAGGTGGGCTCAGAATCCCAAAGCAGAATGGCTCCATGGAAAGGCCGGGTTCAAGCAAAAGTTTTCATGTGAAAAGAGAAGCCAAGAGCTCTATAAACCCAGTGTGCTCATGTGAATTCTGTAACAGTGGATCCCACAAGAGATCCACTGGTTCTGGGCTTTGTAACACTTGAAAAGAAAGACAAATATCATACGATATCACTTATGTGTGGAATCTTAAAAAATGGTACAAATGACCTTATTTCCAAAACAGAAATAGAGTTATAGATGTAGAAAACAAACTTACAGTTACCAGGGGGAAAGGAGTAGGGGAGGGATAAATTGGGAGATTGGGATTGACAGACACACTAATATATGTAAAACAGAAAGCTAATAAGGACCTACTGTATAGCACAGGGAACTCTATTGTATACTCTGTAATGACCTATATGGAAAAAAATCCTTTAAAAAAGAGTGGATATATGTATGTGTACAAGTGATTCACTTTGATGTACAGCAGGAACTCACATGACATCGTAAATCAACTATACTCCAATAAAAATTGAAAAAAAAAGAGAAAAGCACCTTTATTGGAAGACTGTTCCCTAGCAGGTTGAGTGGGGTTTTGTTCACATCTCCTATAGTACGTATCACCCTATGCTCTTCTTACACGGTATCAATTCACTTATATATGTTATACATGTTCGTATGTGTATATAGTATATATATTGTGTATACTATATATCCCTATCCATATGGACATGCAGCCATGAAATTAAAAGACACTTGCTCCTTGGAAGAAAAGCTAAGGCAGACCTAGACGTAACTGTGCCAACAAAGGTCCATATAGTGAAAGCTATGGTTTTTCCAGTAGTCATGTACAGTCGTGAGCGTTGGCCCATAAGGAAGGCTGAGCACCAAAGAATTGATGCTTTCAAGCTGTGGTGCCACAGAAGACTCTTGAGAATCCCTTGGACTGCAGGGAGATCAAACCAGTCAATCCTAAAGGAAATCAATCCTGAATATTCAATGGAAGGATTGATGCTGAAGCTGAAACTCCAATACTTTGGTGATCTGATGTGAAAAGCCAACTTATTGGAAAAGACTCTGATGCTGGGAAAGATTGAGGGCAAGAGGAGAAGGGGGTGACAGAGGTGAGATGGTTGGATGACATCACCAACTTAATGGACATGAGTCTGAATAAACTCTGGGAGACAGTGAAGGACAGGGAAGCCTGGTGTGCTGCAGTCCACGGGGTCACAAAGAGTCAGACATGACCTAGTGACCGAACAACAGCAGAAGACCTCATTTACGTGGTTTGCTTTCTCTCTCCAGCTCTCACAATGTTTTCTACCCTTTTTCTATCTAAAGACGGACAGGAGCCTGAAACTATCTTCTGTAGAAACTCTTCCATAATATATAATATTATATATAATGTATAATATTTAATATTGGGCTGGCCAAAAGTTCATTAGATTTTTCTGTAAGATGCTGTGGGAATACCTGAACGAACTTTTGGCCAAACCAGTATATACCATATGATGAACCAACCTATTATTTTTCAAGTCAACTGTTTGAACTCTTCTTATATTCTACTTTCCAGTGCTTTAATCATATTTGAGCTTCTATGAGTTTCTTCATTTCTCTAACTTGTGAAACACAAACCTTAATACATTATTACTATACACAGTTAATGTCAAGTTGGAAGATTTTTAATAGATATTCAGTTCAGTTCATTTCAGTCGCTCAGTCGTGTCCAACTCTTTGCGACCCCATGAATCGCAGCACGCCAGGCTTCCCTGTCCATCACCACCTCCTGGAGTTCATTCAAGCTCATGTCCATCGAGGTAGTGATGCCATCCGGCTATCTCATCCTCTGTCGTCCCCTTCTCCTCCTGCCCCCAATCCCTCCCAGCATCAGAGTCTTTTCCAATGAGTCAACTCTTCGCATGAGGTGGCCAAAGTATTGGAGTTTCACTTTGAACATCAGTCCTTCCAATGAACACCCAGAACTGATCTCCTTTAGGATGGACTGGTTGGATCTCCCTGCAGTCCAAGGGACTCTCAAGCATCTTCTCCAACACCACAGTGCAAAAGCATCATTCTTCGGTGCTCAGCCTTCTTCACAGTCCAACTCTCACATCCATACATGACCACAGGAAAAACAATAGCCTTGACTAGATGGACCTTTGTTGGCAAAGTAATGTCTCTGCTTTTGAATATGCTATCTAGGTTGGTCATAACTTTCCTTCCAAGGAGTAAGTGTCTTTTAATTTTATGGCTGCAATCACCATCTGCAGTGATTTTGGAGCCCCCAAAAAATAAAG
>NW_011494606.1:633137-633698 GCF_000754665.1 Bison bison bison
ACTTTTTCACTCTCCACTTTCACTTTCATCAAGAGGCTTTTTAGTTCCTCTTCACTTTCTGCCATAAGGGTGGTGTCATCTGCATAGCTGAGATTATTGATATTTCTCCTGGCAATCTTGATTCCAGCTTGTGTTTCTTCCAGCCCAGCATTTCTCATGATGTACTCTGCATAGAAGTTAAATTAGCAGGGTGACAATATACAGCCTTGATGTACACCTTTTCCTATTTGGAAACAGTCTGTTGTTCCATGTCCAGTTCTAACTGTTGCTTCCTGACCCCTGCATACAGGTTTCTCAAGAAGCAGGTCAGGTGGTCTGGTATTCCCATCTCTTTCAGAATTTTCCATAGTTTATTGTGATCCACACAGTCAAAGGCTTTGGCATAGTCAATAAAGCAGAAATAGATGTTTCTCTGGAACTCTCTTGCTTTTTCCATGATCCAGCGGATGTTGGCAATTTGATCTCTGGTTTCTCTGCCTTTTCTAAAACCAGCTTGAACATCAGGAAGTTCACGGTTCACATATTGCTGAAGCCTGGCTTGGAGAATTTTGAGCATTACTT
>NW_011494606.1:634471-638305 GCF_000754665.1 Bison bison bison
GCTTCTCTTCTTTTCACAACTATTTGTAAGGCCTCCCCAGACAGCCATTTTGCTTTTTTGCATTTCTTTTCTATGGGAATGGTGTTGATCCCTATCTCCTGTACAACGTTAGGAACCTCATTCCATAGTTCATCAGGCACTCTATCTATCAGATCTAGTCCCTTAAATCTATTTTTCACTTCCACTGTATAATCATAAGGGATTTGATTTAGGTCATACCTGAATGGTCTAGTGGTTTTCCCTACTTTCTTCAATTTAAGTCTGAATTTGGCAATAAGGAGTCCATGGTCTGAGCCACAGTCAGCTCCCAGTCTTGTTTTTGCTGACTGAATGGAGCTTCTCCATCTTTGGCTGCAAAGAATATAATCAATCTGATTTCGGTGTTGACCATCTGGTGATGTCCATGTGTAGAGTCTTCTCTTGTGTTGTTGGAAGAGGGTGTTTGTTATGACCAGTGCATTTTCTTGGCAAAACTCTATTAGTCTTTGCCCTGCTTCATTCTGTATTCCAAGGCCAAATTTGCCTGTTACTCCAGGTGTTTCTTGACTTCCTACTTTTGCATTCCAGTCCCCTATAATGAAAAGGACATCTTTTTTGGGTGTTAGTTCTAAAAGGTCTTGTAGGTCTTCATAGAACCGTTCAACTTCAGCTTCTTCAGTGTTACTGGTTGGGGCATAGACTTGGATTACTGTGATATTGAATGGTTTGCCTTGGAAACGAACAGAGATCATTCTGTCGTTTTTGAGATTGCATCCAAGTACTGCATTTCGGACTCTTTTGTTGACCATGATGGCCACTCCACTTCTTCTGAGGGATTCCTTGGCCCATGGTAACCTCTAAATTGTTTCCCACAGAACTTCACAAAGAAGCATATCCCATTATTTTCATTCATTTCCCCACCCTAATGATGATGAACTTTTGTACTCCTAGGTAATTTCAACATCCTATAAAAGTGTTGAGAAGTATTTTAAATGCTTTCTGGGCTGACTCTGTATTATATATAAGCAGTTCTAAACATCTACAATACCTACATGCACCAACTTTCCCTGATTACGGGCCATTCCATTTAGCAGCAATATCAACTCTAAGAATCATGCTATTTATCCCCATACAATGGGCCTCTAATTAAGGCCCAGTTCCCACAAATGTTCTGGAATTTTGTGAAAATAGTTCTCTATGAGATCAGTATTGTGGATTAGTCTTACTTAATTTCTAAAATCAATCAATGTCAAAGACCTCATTCTCAGTTTTATATTTAAACATGTTCCACATTCCTGGGCAGATCTTAAACAAAGTTAAATAGGTGTGTTCACTGCTATTTAACTTTGTGATTTGTTCTCTCTTTGGTGACAGAAATTATGTAACACATACTAAGTGGAGGAGGCAGAGATGGGAAAGGGAAGCCACAAAGATAACTCAGTGACAACAAAACAAAAATAGTCCTGCAGTTTCACAAGAGTGCTGGAATGGAAAAAATTGTCTGCATCTGTAAATTCATATCTGCCTGTCAGTGTTAGCTTTCAAAAGAGACTCACAAGGTTAATGAATTAATCCAGAGCACAATGGATTAGTTCATCAATTCAGCCATGAAATTTCTTTGCCTTATTGAAATATACTTGCCAAAGGATGCTAATAATGACCTCGGCATTACCTAGTCCTGGTATGAAGGCAGTCAATAGCTCATATTGGCAAATTTGGAAAATATTAGCATGGAGAGGAAGAGAGATGAAGAGAAGAGAGAAGTGGAGAAAAGAGGAGAAAGGAGAAGAGATTGAGGACTCTGGGCAAACCCAGACTCTGCCATGGACTTTAATAACTGAAGTTATTAAATGTGAATCTCAGTTTCTTTCTTTGCAAAATAAAGAAACCAACATTTACTTCATAAGTTTGTACTAAGATACATTCTTCCTGCCTCCAAAAAAAAAGAAAGAATTCCTGGCTTTGGTGATTTTTTCATACCCTTTCATCATCAACAACATTCTTTTTATTATACATAAAGATCTGTGCTAAGCACCTAAGGCATATTAGCCTGGCCTTCAGTTGCTTAGATGATAAATGTAGGAAGATGTAGTACATGGCATCTTATGTGACATATCAAAAAGTGTCAGAGACAATATGTGCTTTAAAAACTCAGTATTGGAGAGACCACTGCTCCATGAGTAGTTAGAATGAAGGATGGGCTTCCCCCTGGGCCTTGAAGAAAGGATCGGACTCAGTAAAGAGACACATCCTTGGTAGAAAGGATGGTATGTGGAAAAACTGCAAAGAGCAGATAGAAACTCTGAGCACCAGGAGTAGGACTGATGAGACCAAGGTGAAGAGTTTGTGTCTGAAAATAAAGAGAGACACGGTAGAACATGTAGAACTTCTTGATCAATATCAAGCTATATGCTTTCTCTAACATCAACTTAATGCGAGTGGATGTGCTTGAGTTTGCTAATTAGGTGACCTAAGTTACATCATTCAGAAGATAAACCTGGGCACTGCACAGGATCCATGGAAAAGGTAGAAACAGAGGCAGTGGTAGCAGTCATGGAGACTACATCAATGTCTAGGAAACCAGTGGTGAAGCCTGGATGGGGGAGGTGGTCATGGCAGTCTGAGGAAGCAATGATTCTAGAGAGACCCTCAGAATGAAGGGTGCTAGGAAAGGCAGCCACAGGATTAAAAAAAAAAAAAGAGAGAGAGAGAGAGACCAAGAAACAATAAAACACTGTTCTCCAATCCTATGTATCAGTAAGATATAATAAGCACAACTAGAGGGAAAAAATGTTAAATATTCTAAAATATATTTAAGGTTCTTGCACACAGCAGGAAGGTTTTGTGGGTCTCAACCTTCAAAGGGTCCCAAAATGTTAGTGTTTTAATTAGATGAGAAATAATCAGCTTTCTCAAGAAGAATGAGTAGTTTCCCTCATAAAGCATGATAAATGACAATTATTATATGGATTATTTCCACAGATTCTTTCTGATTAGACAGTGTTACAAAACATAATACTGTTTTGAGTAATATAATCCAACAGCAGGGTTTCTATTAGTTAAAAATTACTCAATCATTAAATTCAAGTGTTAGATTTCTATCACCAGCTCATGCTGGCTTCACACCACCCCCAGTTAGGACAAGCACTTAAATCATCAGAAGAATCAACCTATACCCGACTCTTCCCTTGAAGAGAATTGTTTCCTTTAAATATAATTTTAACCCAAACATGTTTAATTTCTCCATCTGAAAATTCCATTGGCGTGTACCAGACAGTTTATTCACCAAGTACAATGAGTTGATGATCTTGAAGCAATATTCTACTTTTCAGGGCATCTATAAAAAAGCATTTATTTTGTTAGACCACAGCATTAAAAACCCATTGTATCTACTCAATGAATGAGAAATCTTTACTGTCCCCTGATTATATTCAAAGACTGACACTCTACTCTAGTTGATGAACAGAAAGAAAGCAATTGCAACAGATCACAGTAGCCTGAGGACCTTCTAACCCAGTGAAGACTGCTTGGTAAATTATGTTTTTCCCCAGAAAATTTCAGCCTTAAGAGATTAAACTTTATCTATGTAGACAAGACCTCTTGAACAAGGAAGCAATGTAGTAAGCACTCTAAGATAAATTTAATCAGATGTAGTTTTTAAATATATTTCTTATATTCATATATATTATTTTATGCACATATATACCTTCATGCATCTTTTTTGGGTGTTAGTTCTAAAAGGTCTTGTAGGTCTTCATAGAACCATTCAACTTCAGCTTCTTCAGCATTACTGATCAGGGCATAGACTTGGATTACTGTGATATTGAATGGTTTGCCTTGGAAACAAACAGAGAT
>NW_011494606.1:638405-638797 GCF_000754665.1 Bison bison bison
TAGTTCGTTGAGTTAGACAAGGCTGTGGTCCGTGTGATCAGATTGGCTAGTTGTCTGTGACTGTGGTTGTATCAATAACCTCAAATATGCAGATGACACCACCCTTATGGCAGAAAGTGAAGAGGAACTAAAAAGCCTCTTGATGAAAGTGAAAGTGGAGAGTGAAAAAGTTGGCTTAAAGCTCAACATTCAGAAAACGAAGATCAGGGCATCTGGTCCCATCACTTCATGGCAAATAGATGGGGAAACAGTGGAAACAGTGTCAGACTATTTTGGGGGGCTCCAAAATCACTGCAGATGGTGACTGCAGCCATGAAATTAAAAGACACTTACTCCTTGGAAGGAAAGTTATGACCAACATGGATAGTGTATTGAAAAGCAGAGATATTACT
>NW_011494606.1:638897-639319 GCF_000754665.1 Bison bison bison
TAGATATAATGGTCATCTGAGTTAAATTCACCCATTCCAGTCCATCTTAGTTTGCTGATTCCTAGAATGTCAATGTTCACTCTTGCCATCTCCTCTTTGACCACTTCCAATCTGCCTTGATTCATGGATCTAATGTTGCAGGTTCCCATGCAATATTGCTCTTTATAGCATTAAACCTTGCTTCCATCACCAGTCACATTCACAACTGGATGTTGTTTTTGCTTTGGCTCCATCCCTTCATTCTTTCTGGAGTTATTTCTCCACTGATCTCCAGTAGCATATTGGGCACCTACCGACCTGGGGAGTTCATCTTTCGTGTCCTATCTTTTCGCCTTTTCATACTGTTTATGGGCTTCTCAAGGCAAGAATACTGAAGTGGTTTGCCATTCCCTTCTCCAGTGGACTACATTCTGTCAGACCTC
>NW_011494606.1:639691-644932 GCF_000754665.1 Bison bison bison
GTGCTGAAGAATTGATGCTTTGAACTGTGGTGTTGGAGAAGACTCTTGAGAGTCCCTTGGACTGCAAGGAGATCCAACCAGTCCATTCTAAAGGAGATGGGTCCTGGGTGTTCATTGGAAGGACTGATGTTGAAGCCGAAACTCCAATACTTTGGCCACCTGATGTGAAGAGCTGACTCATTTGAAAAGACCCTGATGCTGGGAAAGACTGAGGGCAGGAGGAGAAGGGGACGACAGAGGATAAGATGGTTGGATGGCATCACTGTTTCAATGGACATGAGTTTGGGTGAACTCTGGGAGTTGGTGATGGACAGGGAGGCCTGGCATATTGCGGTTCATGGGGTTACAAGGAGTCAGACACAACTGAGTGACTGTACTAACTGATACCTTCATACACATGGCCACAGTCCCTTTCTCTTGTCCTTATTAACAGAGCATTTTTTTTTAAATTGGAGCATAGTTACTTTACAATGTTATGTTAGCATCTGCAGTGCAACAAAGTGAGCCAGCTATACATATACACACATCACCTCTTCTTTGGATTTCTTTCCCATTTAGGTCACCACAGAGTATTGAGAAGAGTTCCCTGACCTATACAGTCCGCTCTCATTAGTTATCTGTTTTTATACATAGTAGTACCTATACGTCAATCCCAATCTCCCAATCCATCCCATTCCCATTTGCCCGCTTGGTGTGCATACATTTGTTCTCTATGTCTGTGTGTCTACTTCTGCTTTATTACTCAGCCATATAAAGAAACAAAACTGTGCCATTTGCAGAGAGGTGGGTGGACCTAGAGACCATCACACAGAGTGAAGTTGGAAAGAGAAGAACAAGTACCGTCTGTTAACACATAGGTGTGGGATGTAGAAAAATGGTATACATGGACTTATTCACAGCATTTGGAGAAATATTCAAAAATCTGTATAATTGCATTCTTATTGCAGAAAGATCTCCTTTCAAGTGCAACAATTTCAGAATCTGTAAAATATCCTTTCTTTTGCAAAATACTCTTCAGGGGCTAAAGAGCAATGGCAATGCCAGTGTTCTTATTTCTCAGATGGAAAAGTCCCGAGTATGCCCAGTCTTCATGTATTTCCTTCTCTCTTGGTAACTAATTCATCACCTTGCTCGGGGCACCAAGCTTCCAGCAAAGGCTCCCAGAGTGGTTTCTCTCATTTTCACCTGCTGCCACCCCGAGTGGAGAGGGGGCGGGGCTGTGCCACATCTTTTCCTGGCTCTAGCATTGCTTCTGGTGGAGATTCTGAGTCACTTACCCACTCTCTCAATTTCCCTTAGGACAGACACTGCTTTTAGCTCATGCATCAGAGTGCCCAATGACATGATGACAGCTTCTACCCTGTCTTGTTGACAGGGTGTCCAAGGAGACGTCAGTGGAAGGTGTAGGGTGAGTTTCTGGAAAAGTTCCCTGAGAGAGAAGCAAGCAGTACTATACTATTTGTCTTTCCTTCTTTCATCTTGTTGCCTGGAATGCATTTCTGTTAACAGGAGCTACTGCAACCCCTGGGACCCTGAGGCAACCTGGATGAGAGCTGCAAGTTGAGGAGACAGAACAAAAATGCAGAGGAATTTAAGATCCTCACTGCTGCATGCAGACTTCTTTCAAGTGAAAGAGAAAGAAAACCACCTTTGGGACCCTACCATGGTTATTTTGAGTCTTCTGTTTGTACAACAGATTCTAATCTTAATGTAATGTGTTAAACCAACAACTTTCTATTGTATCCTAAGTCAATTTGAATATCAAAAACTCATCTCTTTTATACCATGAGGTAATACTGGGATGAAAAAGCTAAAGTTCAATTAAGCTATAGATAATATATCACTACGCATCATTAAATTATCTCAGTTCAACTGAATCAAGGAACACCTCAGATTTGTGCAGGACAAGTGAGATTCCAAACCAATCTGTACCTTCAGAAACCAAAGGATGGTATTTAGCTGGGCTTCCCAGGTGGCACAAGTGGTAAAGAATCTGTCTGCCAGTGCAGGAGACCTAAGAGATGTGAGTTCAATCCCTAGGTCAGGAAGATTCTGTGAAGGACGAAATGGCAACCCACTCCAGTATTCTTGCCTGGAGAATCCCATGGACAGAGGAGCCTGATGGGCTACAGTCCAGGGGGTCACAAAGAATCAGACACGACTGACGCGATTTAGTGGCACATCATTTCCAAGAAAGAAGCCTCTGCTTCAAGGTGGGCCAGACCCTGAGCTAGTGCTTTACTGCATAGAGAAGAGATGAGTGTGAGCATCAGCTGACTGTCCTGAGACAAACAGAGGAGGCCCTGTCCTGAATGCTGCCAAAGCCTGAAGCTGTCATCAGGCTTTCTAGGGTCTCTGCTGCTGCTGCTGCTGCTAAGTCGCTTCAGTCGTGTCCGACTCTGTGTGACCCCATAGACGGCAGCCCACCAGGCTCCCCTGTCCCTGGGATTCTCCAGGCAAGAACACTGGAGTGGGTTGCCATTTCCTTCTCCAATGCATGAAAGTGAAAAGTGAAAGGGAAGTCGCTCAGTCGTGTCCGACTCTTAGCGACCCCATGGACTGCAGCCTATCAGGCTCCTCCGTCCATGGGATTTTCCAGGCAAGAGTACTGGAGTGGGGTGCCATTGCCTAGGGTCTCTACCACAGACTTAAACAAGATGCATGCTCTTTTCCTGATGAAATAAGATGGACTGGGCACCTGGGGGAGTCCCTGGGGCCAGTGAGTTGTGTCTATGAAATATACCTTTAGACTTCCTCTTCTACAGCCCACATGGGAGGCTTCTAAACCCACATCCTTTTCTATAACAGTGATTATAACATTGAGCCTCATTTTAATCCTTCTCAACCTCCACACTCTGCAGTCATCTTGACCCAACAGCTTGGGCATGTCCACTTTGATTTGTTGGGTATCAGATTCTCTGAGCAAGAAAAAAATATCTTTTCCTCCTGTATCATATTTCTAACAAACAAAGAGAAACTAGACTTTGAGTATTTTAGAGTGTTATTCTCAGGGGACTGGATATTGGGAACCATTCACCAATCACAGAAAGACTTTCAAAATTCATTTCTCTATAGGAGCAGACATCTGTTCCTGGAGGGGCTGGTCCGTGGGCCATCTTCATGTTTAGAAGAGGGATTTAGGTGCCTGGATCTTTGCTTCTGAGGTAGGGCTTGAACTGCTCCAATCAGTAGGTGGAGGGGTGGGGATACTCCATGTTAGCATTCCCCCCAGTAACCCCAAAATTCAGATTTATAGTGAGAAAAGTGAAGCTGGCTTGCCATTGGCAGTTGTCAACTTGAATTGTTAGCAGTTTCTACCTTTCGAGGAAACTGTGACTTAGGTCACTCACACCATTTCTTTCTGAAAGGTAATAAATTGTCCCCATTTCCTCAGGCTCCCTCCTTTCACCCGCCACGGGCCTTAGCCAGGTCAGCTGTATCAATAGTTTGGAAGGTGCGTGGACCATTAAGTGGGGAATTCAGTAGAGGTCTTTCTACCAGCACTTCATCAGAGCACATAAATCGCTTCCTAGGCCCCGAAAGAGAAACATATGCCCCAAAAATGTCGATTTACAAAATATTTTTGTATCTTTAGGGTATTTTATTTCTCCTGCTTCTTGTGACATAAATAGCACATAACCCCGACCCCAGGATTTTTTAATAACCAGCTGTGAAATTTCACTAGCACTGGCATGAAATCAAGAACCGAAAATAATTCATCCCAATGTATGGGGGCTTCTGTCCTCCTCTGATGGGGCTTTGATTTGGTAATGGTTTATAAAGCCACTCTTCTTCCTGAACTGAAACAGAACTTGAAAGAAAAATATTGAATTCTCTAATGGGCAAGGATCCAGACAGTATTTCTTTGGGGATCCATGATGTGGTGTGATGGGGGAAGGGGGTCAGAATATGGGAAAGTAAAGAGGAAACTTTGTATAATACATACTTAGGCTGCTTGAAAGTTTTTGAAAACATTTAATTAAAAATCAGTGTCTTCTTGGATCTGGAAGCTGTGTTTTGTGCCAGCCTTTGGAATTGTCACAGCTCTGGGGGTGACCATGACTCAGGTCTTCTGAGTTGTTTAGGCACAAGTTCCCAGCTTGGAAGATGGAGTTAGAGCAGAAAAGATGGGAACAGATATAAACCCAAATTTTTCTTTTTATGTTACTGTTCATCTAATTTACTGTAATTAAAAAAAAAAAATCCTCCTCCCCGCAAGTTCAGCTTACAGATAAAAATAGTAGATGTAAAGTGAAAAATATTTTTCTCTAAATTTTTTCATTTACAAAGGTTCATGGGTAATTTTTAAAGCCTTCCCACATTGGTACCAATCTCAAAGAAAGGCAATGCCAAAGAATGCTCAAACTACCACACAATTGCACTCATCTCACACGCTAGTAAAGTAATGCTCAAAATTCTCCAAGCCAGGCTTCAGCAATACATGAACTGTGAACTTCCAGATGTTCAAGCTGGTTTTAGAAAAGGCCTTGGAACCAGAGATCAAATTGCCAACATCCGCTGGATCATGGAAAAAGCAAGAGAGTTCCAGAAAAACATCTATTTCTGCTTTATTGACTATGCCAAAGCCTTTGACTGTGTGGATCACAATAAACTGTGGAAAATTCTGAAAGAGATGGGAATACCAGACCACCTGATCTGCCTCTTGAGAAATTTGTATGCAGGTCAGGAAGCAACAGTTAGAACTGGACATGGAACAACAGACTGGTTCCAAATAGGAAAGAGTACGTCAAGGCTGTATACTGTCACCCTGCTTATTTAACTTCTATGCAGAGTACATCATGAGAAACGCCGGACTGGAAGAAACACAAGCTGGAATCAAGACTGCCGGGAGAAATATCAATAATCTCAGCTATGCAGATGACACCATCCTTATGGCAGAAAGTGAAGAGGAACTAAAAAGCCTCTTGATGAAGGTGAAAGAGGAGAGTGAAAAGTTGGCTTAAAGCTCAACATTCAGAAAACGAAGATCATGGCATCTGGTCCCATCACTTCATGGGAAATAGATAGGGAAACAGTGGAAACAGTGTCAGACTTATTTTTTGGGGCTCCAAAATCACTGCAGATGGTGACTACAGCCATGAAATTAAAAGACGCTTACTCCTTGGAAGGAAAGTTATGACCAACCTAGATAGCATATTGAAAAGCAGAGACATTACTTGCCAACAAAGGTCCGTCTAGTCAAGGCTATGGTTTTTCCAGTGGTCATGTGTGGATGTGAGA
>NW_011494606.1:645032-658002 GCF_000754665.1 Bison bison bison
GACGCTTACTCCTTGGAAGGAAAGTTATGACCAACCTAGATAGCATATTGAAAAGCAGAGACATTACTTGCCAACAAAGGTCCGTCTAGTCAAGGCTATGGTTTTTCCAGTGGTCATGTGTGGATGTGAGAGTCGGACTGTGAAGAAAGCTGAGCACTGAAGAATTGATGCTTTTGAACTGTGGTGTTGGAGAAGACTCTTGAGAGTCCCTTGGACTGCAAGGAGATCCAACCAGTCCATTCTGAAGATCAGCCCTGGGATTTCTTTGGAAGGAATGATGCTGAAGCTGAAACTCCAGTAGTATGGCCACCTCATGCAAAGAGTTGACTCATTGGAAAAGACTCTGATGCTGGGAGGGATTGGGGGCAGGAGGAGAAGGGGACGACAGAGGATGAGATGGCTAGATGGCGTCACTGACTCGATGGATGTGAGTCTGAGTGAACTCCGGGAGTTGGTGATGGACAGGGAGGCCTGGCGTGCTGCGATTCATGGGGTCGCAAAGAGTCGGAGATGACTGAGCAACTGAACTGAACTGAACTGAACTGACCAAGGGGGCCTCTTCTTTAAGTGTCATATCTTTTTGCCTTTTCACACTGTTCATGGAGTTCTAGGAAAGAGTACTGAAGTGGTTTGCCATTCCCTTCTCCAGTGGAGCACATTTTGTCAGGCCCTGACTAACAGACACATGCCCTCCCACCACTCCACATAGCCAGGTGCCATGCCCGGTACCCTGGTTGTCCCACTGCTGGTCCTCGTTGAGTGTGCAAACTCTCACTGGGCACGGGGTGTTGGTCAGTGTGTCAACTGGGGGCCAGGGCAAAGGCCCTTTGGGAGTTGCCGGGAATGTATACTTTCCTTCAAAAACTGACCTTCACAGTCCTGAGTCAAATTAAAGTTGGATTATATCTGGGTGTTCCATTAGAGACGCTACCTGAGAGCAATGCTGTGAACTAAGAAGGGCAGGTCAAGGCTGCTAGATAGAATCGTGCCCTTGCCAGCACACACGACCTGAGCCTTACACAGGCCAGCACTGGATTTAAATCAGCCCCATGTAGGGCTGATTTAAATCCAGTGCAACCTCTGAGGTGCTCTTGGGCGAGGTAACCACTAACCACTCTGAGACTCCCTCTCCCCATGCAAGAGCCCTTCCTTCACAAGGTAGCTATGACTGATTGAACATATTGTCTGTGAAATACCTAGCAGAGAGGACACTACACAGGATATCGTGAGTGGGATAAATATTTCCCCTCTGGTTGAAAGAAGCTGTTAAATCAGGACAAAGAGAGTTCATGGGGGCACTTTCAGGGCAATCCAATTGTGCTTTCTGTCCATGCTGAAGTGTATGGAATTCTCGGACTAGAAATAAAGTCCAGGTTCATACACTGGAATGCTGACGCACACTAGCTGGAGGACTCAGACACAAGAACCCATTAAGGTTTTTTGGAAACTCAGTTTACTCCATATGAAATGGGGAGAACAGTCAGCTACATTTTCCTCACAGGTGATAAGATCACAGGAAGGAAGCTTTCTGAACCTGTGGGGAGCTATACAAGTACAGGTGATTAGTAAGTTTGAGATGGCTCCTGTCCTAACTCAGGGGAAATTACAAAATATTATTTTTAAAAAATCAAAGAAATATAAGAGCAAGAGGTACAGGGATGGAGTGCTGATTTGTCAGCCAAACTGCAGAAAAGGCCACAGGCAGTCACAGTTAAATGTGAGACTCACCAGCTATCTCAAAAAACTGGCTATCACCTCATTACTCCAGAGCACAGATAGGGCAAACGCATGCATGCTATTACGCCACCTTAAGAATGCATTCCCAAACCATCCTACTCTGAGTAACCCAAGGAGTTTGTTTATTTTAAGGCACTAGGGACAACCATATGGTTCAGAAATATCTTCTTGCTGCCTTCTCCCAGCCAAGACACCCACCTGAATTCACACAATTTTATTTGGAAAGTATGATGGCTGGTGTGACTTTTTGAGGGGCTACTTTCTGCATTATAGCAATTAACCCTTTTTCAACAGTTCATTACACGATTTCTGAAAAACATAAAAAAAAGATATTTCATGGAGGGCAAAGGGCTTAAATGTGGCATGCTTCAGCAATAATGCCTGCCACACACACATGCATTCCTGCTACCAGCTTCCACAAGTATGGAATTGATTTAGGGGTTTATACAAAAACAATGGGAGGGAGGCTTTTCTGCTTTGAAGACCCTGGGTTAATTCCGGATTTGAAAAAAAGAAAGGAAAAGAGGGCTTAGGTTTTCCTAAATTGCTAGGTTTCTCTTGTGGAAGCTTTCTTTCTCTTAGGCTGAGGGAGAAGCTAAGTCCTTAGCTTTCCCACACACGTATACTTCCCTTCAAAGCAAGACCTAAGGTGGAAAGAATTGTCATATGACTCCAGACTCATAGTATACCATCCATTCTTGCTGTGGATGCTGACAGCACATTATTCTGAGAAAAAGCTGCCAACTTTCAAAGCACCAAGTGTATAATAGTGCTAACTTTTAAACATGTCTAACAGATCATGACGAGAAAACAAACACTCCAACAGGAAGATGTGCAGAGGGGATGAACAGGCAGTTCCGAAATGAAACGGTAGTGACAGTTATGGAGAAGTGTTCCACCTCACTAGTGACCAAAGGTAGGCAAACAAAAATTAGACACCATTCATCAATTTACAGAATCTGTTACAAAATATGATTATGCCTGATGGTGTCAAGGGTGCGGGGATATGGGCAAACTTTCATCTTCTAGTAATATAAGCATGGATCTTACAGAAAACTGTAACTTTTCTGGTGGACAATTTGTCAGAAGTCATAAAAATGTTCATAAGCTTTGATCAAAATAGCTCTTTTCCTAGGAATTCATGCTGATAAAATAAACATGTATAAACATGATGTGTGTGCTAAGTCGCTTCAGTCATGTCCAACTCTTTGCGACCCCATGGACTGTAGCACACCAGGCTCCTCTGTCCATGGGATTCTCCAGGCGAGAATCCTGGAGTGGGTTGCCATTTCTTCCTCCAGGGGACCTTCCCGACCCAGGGATCCAATCTGCGTCTCTTACGTCTCCTGCATCGGCAGGCAGGTTCTTTATCACTGGTGGTACCTGGGAAGCTCCATGTATATACATGGACATTTGGCAAAACTAATACAATATTGTAAAGTTTAAAAATAAAATTAAAAAAAAATGAACATAGATAGATGTTCACTGCAGTACAACAGGATTGGAAACTTTCTCTAAAGGGTCAGATAGCATATATTTTAGGCTTCAGAGGGCAATCAGTCTCTGTGGCTACTCAACGCTACCTCTGTAGGGAGAAATCAGTCATAGACAGTACATAGTAGAATGGGCATGGCTGTGTTCCAGTAAAACTTTATTTATAAAAACAGGTTGCACAGGCTAGATTTGGCCCATAAAACATAGTTTTCCAACCTGTACAGTAAAATTTATTAGTGATAAAAAAATACGGAATCACCTAATGCTTACAATGTGGAAACGATAATATATTTTATGCAGCTTTTACAGCTCTTTTTTTTTTCTTTCAGTGTTTTGAGAAAATGTTTATGTGAAAAAAAAAATCAAGATACAGCACTTCAGGTTTACAGTGATTCCAGCTTTTTAAGGGAAACAGAATATGTAAGCATGGGAAAAGGATTAGAAAGAAACACACAAGGATTTTAACAGTGATGGTGGTTTTAATTTTCTTTTTTATACTTCTCAGGATCTGAATTTCCTATAATGTATATGTATTTTATTTTTAAAACAGAAAGAAATGTTTAAAATGACAGAAATGGACTTCTGGTGTGAATATAGTTGCCTAGGTCAGCATTCTCCCCGTCCTGCTTGTGGAAATGTTCCAACAATCAGGATAAAAGGAAAAAACATACCATCTTCCATTTCTGGCAAAACCAAGAAACATACATCAGGGTTGCAAAGGGATACAAAAGGCAAACAAATTTTCTCTGGAGCTCCAGAGGAGGAAGTGTAAAGAGGAGGAGGAAGAGTATAGGGGGCAGCAACACCCACTGAGCTCTAAAAATAATGCACTTCTAGAGGGTGATGGACATATCCTAGGGATTACAACAGGGCCATCATCTGCAAGAGGGTTCCCAGATAGGTGAGGTGGGCAGCAGCCAGAAGTAGATTCAGTGCTGTGGGCTTGAAGCTTATACAATTTGAGGGCCCCTTTTAAAGATACACAATACATCTAAAATACAAAATGAGTCACAAACGTTATCTATTTAGAATGAACAAAGAAAGGGTAATAAATGCAAACTTTTAAGCTGATAAATTCTACACACATCACCAAGATCCAGAAAAATGATATACTTTAAAAAAAAATTTAAAGTGTTTATTTTTTTAACTGACGGATAATTGCATGGTAATGTATGGCAGAAACCAACAGAAAAATAATATACTTTTTAAAACTAACTGCAAGGACTTCCCTAATGGTCCAGTGATTAAGAATCCTCCTGCTAATGCAGACGACACGGATTCAATCCCTGGTTGGGGAGGATTCCACATGCCGCAGAGCAACGAAGCCCGTGCACCACACCACTGAACCCACACACCTAGAGCCTGTGCTCGGCAACAAGAGCAGCCACAGGAAAGGGAAACCCACACACCACAACAAAGCGTAGCCCCCGCTTGCCGCAACTAGAGAAAACCTGTGTGCAGCAGCAAAGGCCCAGCGCAGCCAAACAAACAAAACTAACCGCAACAGTCTGTTTGGCCCACCTCTATAATACCTCTCTTCTATAATTCCCCTTCCATAAATATCTTCTGTCACTATGTTTTTGACTGCAAACTGCTTGATCACCTCTTCACAGGACAATAATTTTTAATATGCAAGAACTCAGTGAACAATGATTCCATGAGTCTTCTGTGAAAATTTCTAGATGAAATACAGCCAACCAAAAAATGACTGGGGACACGATGGCAGAAGGACCTGTGAGGCACGCTGGATACACTTCACTATGCGTCTAAGACCACAACAACTTTGGGTATTCTAAGTTAGAAAAGGGAAAAAAAACTGCAGAGAAGCAGAAGAAAGACAATAAAAATAAAAGCAGATATTAGTGAGTCAGAAAATAGTAGTAGAATAAATAGAACTAAAAGCTTTTTTGGGAGAAAGACAGTTTATCTGTGAGCTAATCAGGAAATAGGAGAAAATAGTAAATACATAAGTAAGAAATGTTGTAAGGAAATGACTTCAAAATCTAAGCAAACTAAAAGAACCATAAAAGACTACTTTGCTAAACTCAAAATAAATACTTTTGAAAACCTAGACGAATGAACAATGTTTGAAGAAGATATAATTTACCTAGGCTGACTCCAGAAAAAGAGAGAACCTAAACAGACCCAGTTTCCATGGGGGAAAAAATGGGGAAAGTTGACAAAGATCCTCATCTAAAAAGAACCAGATCCAGCTGGTTTCGTATAGGATTTCCACCATCAAATTTTAAAGAACAGAAAGTCCCAATGTAATTTAAACTATTCTAGAACACAGAAATAGAATGAAAACTTCTGAATTTTTTTTGCCATGAGCAATAAAATGCAACAAAGATTTCAAAGATAAAGCCGCGGATAATTTATGAATACTGATGCACAAATCCTAAACAAAATGTTAACAAAGTATTGAGAGGTTAGCTAAGCGACTCTGTGGTATTACTGCTTCAGCATCTATTTTGTTCTGCCAAGAAGCTTTCATAGACCTTCAGCGGACACTAGCCTCCTCATAGAAGCACATACCCTAGACAGCAGCTTCTGTCACACACAAACGCGAGTTCCTGATATGGCTTTCCCAACCGTCCTTCTGATCAACAATCTCCCAGGACTTGTACGCCTTGTGAGGCCCTTATATAACACCCTTGTGGGCTTTACCAAAATCCTCTGGTTTGAATCAACCAATCAGGTCCTAACTTGGGAACCCTAAAGCACTCTGCCCACAGACCCTAACAAACGCATGTGTCCCAGGTCCTGTCTCACTATCTCACTCTGCATTGACAATCCGATGTGGCCTCTTAAGGTGTGTTTTTCCTCCAGGAGCTATGAGAAATTAACTTTATTTCAATATCTCTTGTGGTCTGTTGTTGAACAGTGCTCACCACCCAGCAACCTGTGCTCCACTTAACAAATTTTAAAAAGTCGTAACACAAATAGAATCCAGGACATTAAAAGAACAATGCATCCTAATCAGCTTGAGTTTATGCCAGGAACAGAGACTTTAATATTAGGAGACATGTTGATATAATTCATCGTATTAATAAGTTTAAGAAGAAAAGCATAATTCAACATCTATTCTTGATTAAAATATTCAGTGATATAAGAATGTTCCCTTAACTTGATAACAATAAACCTATCCCTGCCCCAAGAGCCTGCATCACGCTAAAGAGAGAAATATAAGAAGTGTCTTCAGCAAAGTCAAGAACAAGACAAAGATACAAGGATTTGACTCTTACTTAACTTTGTACGAGAAGTAGTAGCCTATATAATTAAACCACAAAAAAAATATTAGGGCTAAAATACTGATTCAGTTCACTTCAGGTCAGTCGCTCAGTCGTGTCCGACTCTTTGTGACCCCATGAACTGTAGCACACTAGGCCTCCGTGTCCGTCACCAACTCCCCGAGTTCACCCAAACCCATATCCATCGAGTTGGTGATGCCATCCAACCATCTTATCCTCTGTCATCCCCTTCTCTTTCCCTCAATCATTCCCAGCATCAGGGTCTTTTCAAATGAGTCAGCTCTTTGCATCAGGTGGCCAAATTATTGGAGTTTCAGCTTTAACATCAGTCCTTCCAATGAACACCCAGGACTGATCTCCTTTAGGATGGACTGGTTGGATCTCCTTGCAGTCCAAGGGACTCTCAAGAGTCTTCTCCAACACCACAGTTCAAAACCATCAATTCTTCAGCGCTCAGCTTTCTTCACAGTCCGACTCTCACATCCACACATGACGACTGGAAAAACCATAGCCTTGACTAGACGGACCTTTGTTAGCAAAGTAATGTCTCTGCTTTTGAATATGCTGCCTAAGTTGGTCATAACTTTCCTTCCAAGGAGTAAGCGTCTTTTAATTTCATGGCTGCAGTCACCATCTGCAGTGATTTTGGGGCCCCCAAAAATAAAGTCAGCCACTGTTTCCACTGTTTCCCCATCTATTTGTCATGAAGTGATGGGACCAGATGCCATGATCTTAGTTTTCTGTATGTTGAGCTTTAAGCCAACTTTTTCACTCTCCTCTTTCGCTTTCATCAAGAGGCTCTTTAGTTCCTCTTCACTTTCTGCCATAAGGGTGGTGTCATCTGCATATCTGAGGTTATTGACATTTCTCCCGGCAATCTTGATTCCAGCTTGTGCTTCCTCCAGCCCAGCGTGTCTCATGATAACTGAGGAGGGGGCAAAACTATCACTACTTGCAGGTGACACGATTACATACTTTGAACACTCAAAGGAAAAAAAATTTAAAGTACTGAAATAATTAAAAATTAGGAAGACAATAATATAATTAGAAAAATTATACAGAATGCAATAACTTTCACTTTTATAAGTAATAAGTAGGTCGAAGATATAATGGAAGAAAAGCTCCCATTTACAAAAGTAATAAAAAGATAAAATACACATAAATTAAGAAGTATAAAAGTTACTCATAAAAATATTTAAAATATTTCTGAAGTCTCCAAAAGAACACTTGAACAAATATAGTCATACTGTGTTCTTGGATTGTGTACATTTAACACGATCTTAATATAATTATCAATGATTTTACCCCCTTGGAACTAGACAAATATCTATGTACAAGATTCTGGGCTTGGCTTCAGGAGGATTGCAAACATAAATGAAACAAGAATTGTTCTTCACGATATTACTTGTGACCTCATATTCTGGTTGACAATTTCTTGCAATAACTATAAATAGTTACTTATAGCAGAAATACTAAAAAAACTGATGTATACTGAGACTCAGAAAAGACAACTGGATCTAGCAATGAAGAGGTTACTTCTTATCTTCAAGAAAGCAGTTTCTGAATGGACTTCTGGACTTAGCGGGGGTAAGGGAGGGTGGGACGAACTGGGAGGTTGGGGATGATGTATGTGCACTGCCATGTGTAAAACTGACAGCTCGTGGGGAAGTGCTGTACAGCACAAGCAGCTCAGCTTGGTGCTCTGTGATTACCCAGAGGGGTGGGGTGGCAGGGTGGAAGGGAGGCTTGAGAGGCAGGGGTCATGTGTATACTTACAGTTAATTCACATTGTTGTGCAGCAGAAACTAATACAACCTTGTAAAGCAATTATCCTCCAAATTAAAAAGAGCAGCTTCCACAGGGATTCTGAAAACCAGTCAGTAAATGTTACCCAAAGTCACTCATTTCAGTGCCGAAAGAGAGGCACAGAACTTCTCACCTGATTACAGGGAGCTTAACTGAGACAATGATACTGACTCAATGGACATGAGTGTGAGCAAGCTCTGGGAGATGGTGAAGGACAGGGAAGCCTGGCGGGCTGCAGTCCATGGGGTCGCAAAGAGTCAGACACGACTGAGCAACTGAACAACGACAAACTGATACAAAAAGCTGATCCTCCTGCTCACACAGTTAAATTGGATAAAATACAAGTATACACAAAATCCGCCCAGCACATTCAGAATAAGAAAGGGAAATCTTGAGGAATCAGAAATGAAAAGGAAACACAAAGTCCAGATACTATGCTGGCATAAATCTGAAAGTTTTGCAGTGATACAAGACCCCACCAAAACCCTGCAGGGGTGAGATATGGATACAATTTAAAAACTGTCCACAATTGAGACTACAGAAAACCCCTTCCTAGGTGGAAAAGAAGCTGAACTTGAGGGGTTTTCTCAGCATAAAACTGGAAGTTTTATGGTGGGGAACTGGTGGGGAACTACTCAACTGGTGCTGTCTTAGAAACAGAACATAAATTAACTGTCTTAGAACAGAAATTAACATAAAACATGGCCCATGGAGAAATCTATAGCACCCTAAAAGGTCAATTCAGAATCTTCTCATATGTACTCCTCTTGAACCCAGAGCAAATGAGTTGTTCAAGGAGAAGTCTTCCTGCTGAACTAGCTCACAGTCCAAAATTGCAAAGCATGGGAGAAACCATGCTTTGGTTTTGGCCCAACCATGAGCCAGCATCAGCACTCAGAACAAACAAGAGATTTCACACCCAGGAATAGCAGATAAAAGGCCAATCTGAAAGAGGCTTTTAAAAACTCTTTCTAAAATGTTTATAAAAATGAAGGAAAGAATAGGAAAAAGTAAAAACTAGAGAAAGGAAGCTTTCCATCAGGGAGGTACTGGTTCCAATGCTTATGGTGAGATGTGAGCAACATCTATAATGCCATAAACCAAAATGGAAAACAGTAAGTGGGAGAATGAATACTGACCGAGCTAGTTGTGTACCAGCCACTCTCCTAAGATGTAAATTTCTTATATAATTCTCAGAGCAACCCTGTGGAGTAAAATTTTTTATTACATATTTATTCCCATTTTTAAAAACTGAGCCTGAGAGTTTAACTTTCCCAAGGTCACATAACTGGCACTGGATTTGGGACTCCAAAATAGTTAAGAGGGAGAAACTACAGTGGCTAAAGAAATATGTGTAAAAGTGAGGGCTTAATATCAACCAGGAAGGGAGAATTAAAGAGAGCTGATTTTAAAGGAAGATGTATCCACTTCAGCTTTGATGCTAAGAAAGAGAAATATTTTGAGATGGAGGGGCGGGCGGGAAGGGTGTTGGAGACTAAATACCATGCAATATATAAGACTATTAACATCCCCCAAATTGGAATCACCTCTCACTCATGCAATTATTTTAGCAGGAGAGGAAAAAATGATCTGACTTCAATTTGCTCAGCATTTATTTTCTAAAAAAAGGATATTTGCCACAAGCAATTACTGTGAAAGGGAAGCTATTCCTGGTTAGAAAAGTTTTTAATCATGAAGTGGTATTTGACGATGTAATTATTTCCACAGGCTGAAAAAAGAACTTGTCACTGAAATGTAGTGTAACTGAGCTCAACCACAAAGAAAATAATATACATTGCTGATACACATGGTCACTAATTTTATAGGAATAACACTAAAATATACAGTAATAAAGATCTGCCATTCTATGAAAGGAATCATAAAACACTGTAGAAAACATAGTTTTATGCTCCATTTTGTTCTTAAAAGTGGGGTGACCTCGGACTTGGGCTGTGGTTGCCCCTTCACAGAAGGTGGGAGGAGGAATCTGGGATCTCCAGTTTTGAATACAAATTCCACTTTATTCAGGACTCCTCTGCCTGGCTAGTTTGGTACCATCAAATGCTCCAGAGTCAATGGTGAGCTCAATTTTCTGTTAATGACCTCAAAACATTTTAAAGATGAATTTGCAGTAAGTTCCTCTCCTACCATCGACCACAATAATTTTGAGCCAAAAATAGTCAATGATGATGAACTGTAACTCTGCCCAGGGAGGAAAATGAATCACAGAGAAAAACTCCTTAGAGGGTTTCCAGTTCAACCTTGTCAGCTGAGGGCTAAGGATCTGAGGTCCAGAGAGGGAGAGTGAGATGGCAGACCTTGGCCTAGAACCTGTGTCTTCCAGTTCCTCTTCTAGGGCTCCAAACTGTGGTGATGAGAATCAGGTCAGCTGAATAATGGCAGGAAAAAAAACATGTATATATATATATATGTGTGTGTGTGTGTGTGTGTTGAGCCAATGAGGCTTAGAAAAAGCCATTAATATTAATGAGGATGGCAGGAGGGCAGTGGTGGTCACTCATTAAACACCTTTCCCTAGCCATGTCCTTGTTCTTCCAAGTCTGGAAACACTAGCTTCTAGGGGCACTGTGGAAAGCAGTGGAGAAACGGCACACGCAAAGGCACAGCCTGATTCAAACATCTGTTGACCATCACCAAGCAGGTCAGCAAGAGTCAGAAGGAAAGCAGGGGACGCTGGCCAGTCTTCTGTTTCTGAGAAGATGGGAAATCTTAAGTGAATTCAACCAGACGCACATTTTATCCACCAGGACCAAACCTTTGGTCAGAAACCCATGACTTCTTTTATTTTTTTTCAATATTTCAAAAGCTGAAGTATAGCTGATTTACTATTTTGTGTTAATTTCTGCTGTATAATAAAGTGATTCAGTTAACACACACATATATAAGTGTATATATACACATATATATATACACATTCTGTTTAAAAATTCCTTTTCCGTTATTACTATAGGATATATTTTTTACAGATTGATTGATTGATTTTTATTTTCCGGCTGTGGGGGTCTTTGTTGCTGCGCGCGGGCTTTCTCTAGTTGCGAAGAGCAGGGGCAGTTCTCTAGTTGTGGTGTGTGGGCTTCTCATTACAGTGGCTTCTCTTGTCGTGGAGCACGGGTTCTAGGCACGCAGCTTCAGTAGCTGTAGCACATGGGCTCGGTAGTTCTGACACACGGGCTTAGTTTCTCCGTGGCCTGTGGGATCTTCCCCGACCAGGGATTGAACTGGTGTCTCTTGCATTGGCAGGTGGATTCTTAACCACTGGACCACCAGGGAAGACCATCACAGAATACTGAGTACAGTTCTTTGTGCTATACATAGGACTTTGTTTATCCATTCTATGTATAGTGGATAAACAATGTATATATAATGGACGTATTCTATATATATTGGATTTACATATATCCTAGATATATTGGATAAACAATCCATTCTATATAGCTTATATCTTCTAACCCCAACCTGCCACTCCATCCCTCCCTAAACCCTTCCCCCTTGGCAACCACAGTCTGTTCTCTATACCATGACTTCTTTTAAATCAGAATGCTTCCAGCTGTCTGAGAAGGATAATCTTGACTCCAGATCCTACTCCATCATAAGGTCAATCATGAATCCCTTGTAGCATAATAGGTCACCTCACATCTCTACCCCTCAGTTTCCTCATCTGTAAGCTGGAGCTAATAAACACAGTTCAACCAACTTCAGAGTTGAGAAGAGGAGGTTACATAAGATGAAAGGTGTGCTTAAAGGATGAGCAGGAAAAGGAAGAGCAAGATGAGAATTTTGATGATGATGCTACCTTTGACTGCTGGTAGGAGTGGAGGCCAAGAGCTCTGCCTTTGGATAAGGCAAATGTGATTTAAAAGTCAGATCTTATGTTATGCATAGATTATACTATGTTTTTGTGTGTTAGCATTAAATTCTTCATTTGGACACTTTGCCAACAACCACAATTTAAACAAGAGAACTGAGGGATGTATCTTTGCCTCCAGTGGAGTAGATAGAGTATGAGCCGATAAAATCCTTGCCCTTCTCTTGTAACTGAAAGCAGTTTAAGAGACTTTCAGGGAAATAGGAAGTGCCACCCGAAGACTTTTAGATATTGTGTGTGATGAAAATGATTAGTGAGGGCAGATACTAACAACAATGCGTCAGCCAACTGAATTCAAACTAAAGGGAAGGACCAAGTTCTGTTGTTTGATAAATTTTAACCCTTTGTAAAAACCTCTTCCTGTTCGACATCAACTCATTTTTATGTAAACATTGGAATAAAGCTTATCTATGAATACAAAAAAAAAAAGTCAGATCTTGGGCAAAACACATAATATTTCTGAGCCTTGGTTTCTTCAAATTCAAATGTGGAATAATAATAGTACCTATTTCATCAGAAAAACATTTTAGGAAGACACTCACAGCCAGTTTATTCTTTTGCTGTAATTTTTTGGGGCTCCAAAATCACTGCAGATGGTGACTGCAGCCATGAAATTAAAAGATGCTTACTCCTTGGAAGGAAAGTTATGACCAACCTAGATAGCATATTGAAAAGCAGAGACATTACTTTGCCAACAAAGGTCTAGTCAAGGCTATGGTTTTTCCTGTGGTCATGTATGGATGTGAGAGTTGGACTGTGAAGAAGGCTGAGTGCCGAAGAATTGATGCTTTGAACT
>NW_011494606.1:658102-660179 GCF_000754665.1 Bison bison bison
ACTGTGAAGAAGGCTGAGTGCCGAAGAATTGATGCTATCAACTGTGGTGTTGGAGAAGACTCTTGAGAGTCCCTTGGACTGCAAGGAGATTCAACAAGTCCATTCTAAAGGAGATCGGTCGTGGGTGTTCATTGGAAGGACTGATGTTAAAGCTGAAACTCCAATACTTTGGCCACCTCATGCGAAGAGTTGACTCATTGGAATAGACTCTGATGCTGGGAGGGATTGGGGGCAGGAGGTGAAGGGGACGACAGAGGATGAGATGGCTGGATGGCATCACTGACTCGATTGGACATGAGTTTGAGTGAACTCTGGGAGTTGGTGATGGACAGGGAGGCCTGGCGTGCTGCGATTCACGGGGTCGCAAAGAGTTGGACACGACTGAGCGACTGAACTGAACTGAACTGATGGAAACAGCAGCACATGGGGCCTTTCTGAGAGCTGGTTTAGAAAAGCAGATTGTTCACCTGTGGCTGCTCTTTATCATTCAACAGTGCAAGTGGAACCAGTGAGGTCAGCAGAATTTCCAGGGTGGTCAGAGCTTTAGCAATTTCATAGGAAAATATTTCAAAAGTTTCCTTTGGGGAATAGTCTTGTCTCCATCACAGTTTCAAGTCGTGAGAAAGTCTAGGCTCAGAGAAAAGCTGTTTGATGGGCCCAATGGAAAAGAGACACTAACACACAATGGAAGGACCTGTCATTGTTTTCAGTGAACTTCCTCATTTGTCCAGTTTTGCTTATAACTCTATGAGGCGGGTAGTGGCTGCAGCCTCCACTGCCCAGAAGAAGAAACTGAGGCTGTGAAAGTTCACATTCATGTTACTTTCCTAAGCAAATTGTCAACCAGTTGAATGTTCTTCTCATGACACAGGCACTGCCTCTCACTCCACTTTGCCAAGTTTAAGAACATGACTCTCACTTACATAAAACGTCCAGTCAAAAGTCACATATCAAGGACTTCCCTGGTGGTCCAGTGGTTAAGACTCTGCACTACCAGTGCAAGGGGCATGAGTTCAGTCCCTGGTTGGGGAACTAAGATCCCACATGCCATGTGGCATGGCCCCCAAAATAGAGCTAAACTACTAAAATTAAAGTATAGAAAGTCTTGAAAACAAGAGAAAATTCTTTAAAAAAAGCTAAATATCAGGAATTAATAATTAATGTTTTATCCATTATGATACCAGTATATCAAAAAAGATATAAACCATATATTTACTGGTGGTTCAGTTGGTAAAGAATCTGCCTGCAATGCAGGAGACCTGGGTTCGATCCCTGGGTCAGGAAGATCCCCCAGAGAAGGGAATGGCAAGCTATGCCAGTACTGCCTGGAGAATTCCAAGGACAGAGGAGCCTGGTGGGTCGCAAAGAGTCAGACAGGACTGAGCAACTAACACACTACAGACATACACATTTACATATATTCAAACATACAAAGTTTGGGGGGAAGTTAAAGAAGAAGGTATTCAAGATACTTTGGAACCAGGCTGAAGGACTCAGCACTGCAGTCAGCACAGTTTGGCTTGCACACCGTCTCCCTTGGCTCTCTTTCTATCCCTGGATGTTTTTACAGTTCTTTAATATTTTGTATTCCTTGCTGTATAAGACACTTTTTATTAGCAATCCAATACCCATTCTCAACCCCCTTTCTTCTTTTATGTCTTCATCAGAAATATTCACTTTCCCAATCTCCCTCCTAGCTAGGGATGGGCATGCCAACAGTTCTGACCAATGACATATAAGTTGAGCTTGACTGGAGGTAACAGTAATGGGGAAGTTTTCCATTCATGTTAAAAGGTACAGGCCTGTCTTTTCCATCTCTTTTTAGGCTTTGAACTCAGGTTTGATGGCTGGCCATCCCGTGACCATGGGAGAAAGGCCAAAGGAATCAGTAGAGATGATATGATTGTTAAAGTACTAAATAACAGTTTTTGGTTATTGCCTACCTCTTGACTTTTTGTTATGAGAAGAAAACAAATCCCTCTTGGTTTATGCTACTCTAAGTTGGTTACTATTACTTAAAGTCAAACACATCACTAAACGATATGGCTGCTACCTTAGGACCTTTAGTGATTAGAGT
>NW_011494606.1:660279-684634 GCF_000754665.1 Bison bison bison
GATTAGAGTATGGTCAGAAGGAGCAGGAATCATTCTTTTTTACTCTATGTTGATGCTGGACTTTAGGAAGGGCACCCATGGTTCTGGGCCACTTTTCTGGTGGAAAAAGCTAAAAGGATGCATTTTGAAGGAATGGCTGGAAACACCAAGAATGTCTGTTTTTAAAAGTTTCATTTTCCCATGAGTTCTCAAGCTTATATATATATATATACACACACATATACATGATAGAATGGCTCAAATTTGATAAATATACTTAGAAATTAAAGATATCTCTCAGTACTTTCCATACACGTTTAACAATATGGTATTCCAAAATTACCAGATATCTTGGGTCTAACTGGGGCTTCTTATTTCACGATGTCTAAAGGTTATATTTAAAGCCAAAATCCATCCTTATTGGACCTTTTTGTTCCTCTCAATCAAGTACAGGTATTTTGCTGTTGCTTTTTGGTTTAGTGGATATCCTCCTATCTCCTCTCCTCTCCTCCCAAAAATCTCACAAACATGGGTAAAAAATAATCATTCCTGGACAATGGTTTTGTTTTTAAACAAGTCTAACAGAGGCAGTCTGGTCACACACATAAATGTCAAAACTTTATATACATTTGGACACCTGACCAATTTTCACTTCTATGACTGTATCCTAAAAAAAATCAATTGTATGTACAAACTGGAAGCATAGGAATGCTCACAGTAATGCTTCCAATAATGAAAAATGAAGACAATGTGCTTGATTACATTCACATGTGGAAATACCTACTCTTCCTATGCCCCTCTCTGTGGACCCAGTATACTTCCTGCTCCATGAATAAAGGCTGAGCCGGTGATTTTCTTTGGGGAATGAAATATTCATGATCAGTATGGAACCCAAGGCTTGATAAGCATTTGTGCAATTGGACTTGCACCCTTGCACATTTATCATCACTACAATAAAAACATACGTTGGCCGACATTAGTATGAGAGGATCCCAGGAGATGGATGACAAACTCGTGGATCAGAGCCTCTCCATCCACCCCATTATGTACCAGTACCACCCCATTATGTACCAGTACCACCCCAGCCAGTCTGCAAACTCAAGAGCAAGCAGTAATGCTTAATTTCTTCAGGGCACTAAGATTTTGTGGTTGTTTGTTACATAGCATTATTATGACCATAGGGGACTGATACACAACCTAAATGTCAAAAAATAAAGAATTTAATAAATTGTGATATATATATATAGTGGAGTATTCAACAGTTATTCTTATTATTTTGGCTACACTGCACAGCATGTGGGATCTTAGTTTCCTGACCAGGCATTGAACCTGTGCCCCCTGAAGGCGAAGCACAGTCTCAACTAACTGGATCACCGGAGAAGTTCCAAGAGTCATTATTATCAATGATAGGGACCTATGTACATATTGACATGGAAAGTATCTAAAACATATTAAGAATAAAGCAAATTATAAACATTTTATGTATAGCATGAATCCTTTCTTATATAAAATCTATATACATGTATGTGTTTACATGTACAGAAAAGTACAGGAAAGAACCTGAAAAGAAATATACCAAATGTTATCAGTGTTTCTCTCTGAGTGGTAAGAATATAAACATTTTCCCTTTTTTCCTAAAGACTTAGAGCTATGCTTTTTAAAAATCAGGCAACTACATGTTGAAATGTGCTTCAAAATTTAAACCAAATTCCACAGAACTACCAAAAACAGCCCAGACTGATGTTTCTCAAATTTGTCCATCTCATAACTCAACTTATGAAAAGCCTTTGATTATGATTCTGGGTAGAATATCTGTGACTTAGTCTTTATACAGTTTCCCAAAGGTAAGGTTAATCTTCTCTCCCACTTTTAACTCGATGATTTGTGCTTGATCTGCCCATAAAACCCCAAATCCAGAGCAGTGATTGGGGAAGTGCAGACTCTAATAAAAATAAGTTCATTAGTGTCAAGGAAAGAGAAAGCTTACCCAGTTAAGAGGACTAAGATTCGGCATCAGAAACAGAAGCTGTGAACACGATAAACAACGCTGACAAATGGATGCAGAGAATGCTATTTAAGTCTCCTGGGAATTTGTGTGAACTATGTCCACCGAATACCTCACTCAGGTACAGGGGAGTCATTGAAAACATCTGACCAAAAAAAAAAATCTGCCAGTGGTCAGCTAGCATTTACAGATCCCAGACATGCCTTGCAAAAAAATGCCCTAATTTTCCTGCAGGTGTTTCTGCTCCTTTGACTGCCACTGTACTATTGGGGCCTGCTGCTCTCTGGTGTTAAAGATTATAGTTGTTTCGGTTACAAGACACGAAACAGACCTGTGGTTTCAGGAAATATTAAAGACCTGTTCGCTTGCAGGAAAATGACAGAAACTTTCATCTCTGTTAACCAGCAAACAGTCCCTTTCTCTAATGGCCCATTAGAGAAGCCAGAGGAAGACAGGTCTCAGAGCACTTTGCCACACTGCCCAGTGTCTGGAAGAAAGTCCATATGGTTCATGTCCCTCGTGATCACTCATTTGGTTGCCAGGGACCTCCCATTATCAGAAAACGGTCCCCAATATTTCTGTTACATGTTACACAATTAGAGTGAGCATGTGTGCTGTAAGCCACATAAAGGGGATCTGAATTTTAGTTGCTACCTGTAACTGACATTCCTTCTAGCTGAAGTTCAAGATTTACATCTCTCCTCATAATGCTGCACTATTTTATAACAGGTTACCAAGAGTGTTGCTATTTTGATTTTGTTACTACTTAGTATATCGTTTGAGTAGAAACCACCAAATTATGTCCTCCACTGCATCTCCATCTGCTGCATCTTTCTACTTGATAAAGATGTCTCTAAAGACACTGTATATGCATGTTCATTTATAAAAATATGAGGAAATTGTTAGTTACTCAGTAGTGTCCGACTCTGCAACCCCATGGGCTGTAGCCCGCCAGGATCCTCTATCCATGTAATTCTACAGGCAAGAATACTGGAGTAGGTAGCCATTCCCTTCTCCAGAGGATCTTCCTGACCTAGGGATCAAACCCAGGTCACCTGCATTGCAGGCAGATTCTTTACCATCTGAGCCACCAACAAGGGTATAATCTTTCCCATTTCATATCAAATCTCAAAGGGGGCTTAAATAAATACATGTTATAATACAAGATCATATAAATTAAAATAAGTAGATTACATAACAAAGCCAAGAGTGGAGTTAGCACACAACACATATTGTACCTTCTCCTGTCCTGCTAGAGGTTAGCTCTGAACTGTCTGCTGGGAGCAGTAATATGACACAGGATTCATGGGATAAGAGTAGGTTGATTGCTCAGTACAGAGATGGCTAATTCTATTCAGCTAAACCTGAGGGAAACCTCTCCCTTGGGTCCACATTAGAGGGCTGCTGTGGAATGCAATGAATATCTTCAAGAAAATGCTGCACAAAGCCAGCTAACAGTTTCATGGGGCTGTTTCTTACAACAGCCTTCAAAGCAGGCTGGGAGTGTAAGCCTTCCTCCTCCGGGACCAGAACAATTTGATCTGGACACACAGCTCTACTGCCCGGCACCTGATCCAGGGACAGATTTTGAGGCAAGCAGAAGGACTGTTTGTAATCATTTTTTAAAGCTGCACAACACTGTCTTCAAATGATGCTTTACTCAGGAGTGGGAAACATAGAAAGAGGAGCAGGTTTGGTGCCGCAGATGATGAGAGCAGTTTTAGAGATGCTAACGGCGGACCTCAGGAGGGACATTCAGCTCTTGACCAAGACAGCAGATTGGGAGGGAGATGTAGGCGAGTGATGAAGACTGGAGAACAACAGTGGAAGACGAGACAGGTAGAGAAGAGCCGACCCAGCTAAGGGGGCAAAAACTGAAGGAGCTGAGGACCCACAGATAAAAGAGTTGCTCAAAAGTAAAGGAAGCAGCAGTTTTTATTTCCACTTCTGTAATATGCTGCGTGAGGCTCCCAATGTGGCCTCCATACTCCTAATTGTACTCCTGGAACTTTCAATTGTCTCTTGCCATCTACTTGCCTTTTCATCCTCCCGGAGCAAGAGCTGCGGGCAGTGTGGGGGAAATGAATTCAAGACCCGGGGCTTTTGGTGCAGCACATCCACTTCCTCCACCTCTGGACTCCTCTGGCAACTTCAAATGCTGTTTCCATACATGCTCACAGCTTTCCTGGCTGTCTGTTCACCATCTTGCTCCACTCCATATTCCACAGAAGAATGAGGCAAGCCGGTTGGGCAGCTGGCTCTGGTGGGCCCCCTGATGCTGTGAGCTCATCTTCAGGTTCTAGAAATGTTTGCAAACCAGGATCTGTTTGACAAATGATTTGCATGTTTACCTTGGTGAACTGTGCTATTTTAGGGACCAATTTGCAGTTATATTTTCATGGGCTATAAGTGATTTCTGCAGGCAAGTTTGGGCATGGCCAAGTTCCCTAGAAATGAGTTTAGATATCTCTGGGAGAAAGTCAAGTACTCTATCTGTTGCTCCAAATAGGAGGACACCACTGAAGCTTCCCTCAGGTTCATCCTAAAGAAAAGAAGGATTAGAGACTTTTCTAAAGGGGAAAACGTTTTCATTGGGATTTAGACCATTCTGAAGAAAAAGATTAATTATATATCTGCCTGGGGGACTGCTGGGGCAGCTGGTGTTTCCTAAGGCTCACTTTTCTAAAAGTGAATGTCTCCAGTGTTTCTTAAACTGGTGGAACAACTGCTCAGCAGAGGGTTTGGCAACTCTGCCACAAGCTCCCCTAGAAAGATGCACAATAGTATTTCTGGGTCCCAGCTATTCTTTTGGACCCAGGGATCTTGAAGACAAGCAGGACTTTCTGGAGAAGCTGCCAGTTTGGGACACTGGAGGCTGTCTGAAGGGAGCCAAGGGCAGCTGAGTATGAGCAACAGACCGAGAATGGGGCAAATAACTATCAGGAATGGGGGGTGGGCAAAGGAGAATCTGAGCTTCCATTGGTGGAATGTCAGTGATGTGTCAAGCCTTTGCTAAGTACTTCATATACATGTGTTACCTTATTTGATCATCATAAAACCTATGATCTCATCCCCATTTTATTGATAACAAACTGAGGCTCAAGGAGATTAAAAACTTGGCAAAAGTCAGAGTAAGTAGTTGAATAGAGATCTGAACCCAAAGCCCATTTCTCAGCCATTTCTTTATGCGTACTCTCTAACTTCTCATTATTCAAAACCAGCACAGATCAGTATCGCCAGGGAACTTTTTAAAACTGCAGACTCTAAGGTTCCACCAAAGACTTCCCAAATCTGTGTGTGCCCAAGTGTGAGAAGTATATCCCTGACACATTGCTACTGTCTGGTCAATTAATACTCACTGTGGAATAACTAGAGACTAGTTTGTGTGTTAGTTGCCCAGTCACGTCCAGCTCTTTGTGACCCCAGGGACTGTAGCCTGCCAGGCTTCTCTGTTCATGGAATTTCCCAAGCAAGAATACTGGAATGGGTTGCCATTTCCTTCTCCAGGGGATCTTTCCAAGCCAGGGACTGAACTTGGGTCTCCTGCATTGCAGGCAGAATCTTTACCGTCTGAGCCACCAGGGAAGCCCAGTTTAGAACATATAAAATTGGGACAATGTTTTTGGAGAACAAAATTTGTCACTATCTATCAAAATTTAAAATACACTTTCCCTTTAAAGGAGAATGCTATTCAAGAAATTTACTCTCCCTATAAGCTCATATACATGTGCAGAGATCTATACACAAAGATCACAACTGTGTAGAATAGCAAACCTCTTAAATCTGTGTCAACAGGTACAATAGGCAGGGTTCCTAGAGGAAACAGATGGCAGGTTCAAATTATGACAGTCTGAGGAGGGTTTAATAAAGGGATTATGAGCAAAGGTGTGAGTCAGGCAAAAGAAGGGTTAGTGCAGTGGTCCTCAAACTCTAGTGTGCACCAGAATCACCTGAAGGATTTGTTAAAACACACACTGCTGGGCCCCATCCCCGGAGGGTCTGAATCACTAGGTATGGGGCTGGCCTGGGAGTCCACGATTCTAAGTTTCCAGGTGATGCTGATTTTGCTGGTGCAGCAATGACACTTTGAAAATCACTTGCATAGTGTGGTAATTCAGGACGAGTAAGTAAGAGTGAAGAAGGGGGACAGTGGGACTAGGGGAGGGAGAGACTGCAGAAACCTGAAAGGAAACGGTCATGTGGAAAAAGCACCTAAAAAGTAAGGAGAGGCAAGGGGTGAATTCCCCAGCCTCACTCTCCTTCCTCCTTCCTCTCTCGCGCTGAGCTTTCCCCTGGATGAACCCAACGGAAACCAGGAGGACACAATTCAAACAGGACCACCGGCAGGCAGACAGCAGGATGAAGAGGGCCACCGAAGGGGAGCAAGAGGAAAGTATCACAGGAGCAGACTGGCTGCATGAAGCCATGGAGAGCGCTCCAGTCACGAGCAAGAACAAAGCAGCCAACATGCACTGCGATGCTGTCCTTGGTGTACAAATAGGGCAGAACATCTCGGTAAGGGCACAAGAGTCTATGAACCATGATCACCCCTGCCTCTGGGGCACTGGGATTCCAGGAGTGAGCAAAGCCTGACTATGGAGGAGGTCAGAGGGGTCAGTGGGACCATCGAACCACATGGGAAGGAAGAGTCAGCATTAAGAGACTGCCCAGCAAGGTCCATCACCACAGGGCCCTCGCTGGGGTGAGTCTCAGCCTGGATGTACATCTGAACCACCTGGGAATCTTTGAAAACTACCACAAAGACCCCAGCCCTAGAAGCTCCAATAGAACTCATCTGGAATGACCTGGGCTGATAAGGAAGACTGTCCCAGGCGAGGCTGCACTGGGCTCACTGCTTTCTGTTGAGTGCCCTCCACATGGCAACCTACACATCTCTGTGCATCCGTCTTCTTGTTCAGTTGTTCATCATCACCACCAGCTGAAGTTAACCTATTCTGGATGAATTATCTGTCAGTCAGTTCAGTCACTCAGTCATGTCCGACTCTTTGCGACTCCATGGACTGCGGCACGCCAGGCTTCCCTGTCCATCACAAACTCCTAGAGCCTGCTCAAGCTCATGCCAGTTGAGTCAGTGATGCCATCCAACCATCTCATCCTCTGTCATCCCCTTCTCCTCCTGCCTTCAATCTTTCCCAGCATCAGGGTCTTTTCCAATGAGTCAGTTGTTCATATCAGGCGGCCAAAATATTGGAGCTTCAGTTTCAGCATCAGTTCTTCCAGTGAATATTCAGGACTGACTTCCTTTAGGATTGACTGGTTTGATCTCCTTGCAGTCCAAGGGACTCTCAAATCTTCAATGCCACAGTTCAAAAGCATCAATTCTTCAGTGCTCATCTTTCTTTATAGTCCAACTCTCATATCCATACATGACTACTGGAAAAACCATGGTTTTGACTAGATGGACCTTTGTTGGCAAAGTAATGTCTCTGCTTTTTAATATGCTGTCTAGGTTGGTCATAGCTTTTCTTCCAAGGAGAAGCTTCTTTTAATTTCATGGCTGCAGTCCCCATCTGCAGTGATTTTAGAGCCCAAGAAAATAAGATGTGGAATGTTTCCCCATCTGTTTGCCTGCAGCCATGCATGTGTATGGGGATTTTGCTGGCCCCATTTAGCCCACTCAAGGCCACAAATCCCTCATTTTCAACAACCTACCAAAAGAGGGGGTGGAGTCCCTGACACCACTCCCCTGCCCTCCAGGAGCAGTGGCAATGGGAAGGGAATGCTCCATGTCTGTCTTCTGTGTGCAGGGCTTGGGGCGCAGGGTGAGACCATCTAGTTACAATGACATGAGCATGTCAGGCATTAGTGCTGAGGCTATTTCTATTAAGAGGGCTAATAATAATAATACTGAAAGAAGTGAAACAGGTTAAGATTCGCAAAGCTGCATATGGTCAATAAAAAATGGCAAAAAGATCAGGTAATATCAGAAAAACCAAAAATAAAATAAAAATAAACCAAAACAAAGCCGAAAAACATACTATTCAAAAAGACCTCACCAGTAACAGCAGTCAGTCTATACAACCCAGGTATTCTTCCCATCTGAGTTACATAAAACAACTCACACTGCCTCCTCCACAGTTTCAAAGGTTACATTTCCTCTCAAAGCTGTTTTTCTAAATTTAGAATGCAAAGTTTACCACTCACACAGTTTCAATTAAGATGACATGTGCTTTATGAGAATAACACACAGCCAACCTCCTGCGAAATCAACCTTTAACATCAAGATTCCATCCCAAGCAGGTCAGCGAGTGGGATTTCCAAAGACGCACTGAGAGAGAAAGAGAGAGATGAATATTCTGGAACATTCATCTTGAAATGAAGGAAAACTCCTTGGGGGAGAAAAACTCTAGTTTGTCTGCTTAGGGTAGCCAAGCCTCTGTATGCTAAAAAAAAAAAAAAAAAAGGCAAAGAAACCTTCGGCTGGGAGCTTCTAATTGGGAAGTTTGAGGGAGAGCAGGAGAAAGACACAGATATGGTCTGAACTGTGTTGGGAAGGGTCTCTACTCAGATAAGGCTTTCACAGATACTACAGATAATTCATCCAGAATGGGTTAACTTTCAGTTCAGTTCAGTCGCTCAGTCCTGTCCGACTCCTTGCGACCCCATGAATCACAGCATGCCAGGCCTCCCTGTCCATCACCAAGTCCCGGAGCTCACTCAGACTCACGTCCATCGAGTCAGTGATGCCATCCAGCCATCTCATCCTCTGTTGTCCCCTTCTCCTCCTGCCCCCAATCCTTCCCAGCATCAGAGTCTTTTCCAATGAGTCAACTCTTTGCATGAGGTGGCCAAAGTACTGGAGTTTCAGCTTTAGCATCATTCCTTCCAAGGAAATCGCAGGGGTTAACTTTAGCTGGTGGCAATGATAATAATGAACGACAGACGAGATTAGTTAGTATTTATTGAACACCCAATATGTGCCAGATAGCCTACCATGTACTTTACGGTGTTACAGCATGAAATCTTTACAACCCTCTGATAAGGTGGATACTACTATTATGGCCATGTTTCAGAGGAGGAGAAGTCACAAAGTCACTGGTCAGTCAGTAGGCAAGTTGGGATTCCCACCCACTGTGGGACCCTAGAGTCTAGACTCCGACACTGATGGACAGCCTCTGACAGCTGCTGTTACTCAGTACAAGGGATCAACTTTAGAGATGGTTGAATGGCATTGCTGACTCGTTGGACAAGAGTTTGGGCAAACTCCCAGAGACAGTGAAGGACAGGAAGCCCGGCGTGCTGCAGTACAAGGGGTTGCAAAGAGCTGGACATAAACAACGGACAACAGGGACCATCTTACTTGGATCCTCATGACCACACTGCCAGGTAGGTTTTATCACCCCCATTTCATACATTAGGAAATTGAGGAATAAAGTCTGGGGGACTTGCCTGAGGTGACATCCTTAGTATGTCTGAGCCGGGGTTTGGACCCAGGCATGTCTGAGCAGAGCATCCTTGCTCCTAGCCTTAGAATATAGACTATGTTGCAAAAGGCAACATCTGGGACTCCCCTGGTGGTCCAGTGGCCAAGACTTCCATTTTCAATGCAGGGGGCCTGGGTTCCATCCCTGGTTAGAGAACTAGAGCCCTCATGCCGCAACTAAGAATTTGCATGCTACAAATAAAAAATCCTATATGCCACAACTAGGACCTGGCACAGATAAATAACTAAATAAAAAATTTTAAATAAAATAATTACCTGACTGAGGTAATACAAAGGGACGAGGGCCAGGTCAAAGGGAGGAATGAGGAGCAGTGAGCTAGATGGCCTCAGAATGGCACACTGCAGACCCAGCTTTCCACCTCAGAGCTGTTTGGGTGAGCAAGAAGGGCCACTAAAGAGGTGAGAGTGGTATAGTCTGCTTTCAAGGGATGGAACAGAGGGGATTAAACACATTCACAGTCTCAGAGGGAGGCAGGAACTCCTGTAAGAACATTCTAGAAACTGTTCCATGGATCTGATTTTTTGATACCTCTGCATGCTTGCTCTAGTGATTAGTTCTGAACCTTCCCATGCAGAGGGCTAGAGTATTCATGTTTCATGTTCATGGCAGCTGGCATTGGGGCAGGCGGGGAAGAGGCAGGGATCAACCACAGAGGGAGAGGCCAAAGAAGGAAGTCATGCTGGAGAGAGGCCAGGGAATGCTCCTGAGATGTCAGGGCCCAAGGGGTTATCCAAAACCCAGCAAGTTCTTTCTGGTTTTCTTCATAAAAACTTCTTTGCCTGGCAGGAAAACTCAAAAAGTGAAATAAAAGAAACAGCCAGATGACTCTAAACATACTGTAAAACTTTTGAACTGTGCAAGAGTTTAAAAATTCTAACTCAGTCACTTGAGTGACCTTGAGCCAGTCACTAAATCTCGGTGATTCGGTTTCCTCATCTATGAAATAGGGATGCTATTAACACTAGCACCTACCTTAGAAGGTTATTATGAAAATTAAAAGAGTCAATACCATTAAAATGCTTAGAATAGCACCTGGCACTTTGCCATATAAATATCAGCAACTGTTGCTATTTTCTAACTGTGGTTATAGGTGGAGTTTTTTAAGACATTTATATTGAGATTATTGAAATACAGCATTCACAGGGCCGCAAATACTCCACATGTAGAAAGACAGCAAGATTTTCCGTTTTACTGGTGCCCCCAGGTGGGGAATGGATGGAACTCTAACAAATGATGAGATCCTGTTCCATAATATTTGGATGCAAATATTCATTCTAAATCAAAGCTCTGACTTTTGATGAATCAATAGTACTTACAAACCACTTCTAGGAAATAAAAAGGAAGTTTAATTAAAAAAAACACTTTAAAACTATAAGGTCTTTAAGTCAGAGGACCTCTTATACTTATTGCCTAAAGACAGAAAGGCTGTTCTGTGCCTTTAGCCCCTTGTACAGGTTGCTTTCTCCACTTGCAAGTCCTCCATCTCTACCCCCACAGGCCTAGCAAACTCCTATTCATATGACAAAATCCAGCTCAGGCATCTCCTCTGGGCTACGTCAACGTATTTATATTGCATGTTTTTTTTAGCAAATGATTGCTTATGTTTGGCTTCCCCCACTAGATTTTGAACTCTGAGGAGAAAGACCATGTTTCAATTATCTTTGCATCTCATCATTTAGCATATGGTGTTCTTTCATCTGTTCATTAAGCAAATATTTATTGAAAACCTATTCTATGTCAGGCTCCAGGTGAAGCACTGAGGAAGGATACAAGAGTGAGCAAGACCAGCGTAGTGGAGAACACGGGGAGGGACATGACCAGATTTTGAATTTCCTGCTTTCCTCCCCTAAAAGGGCAGTCTCCCAAAGATACATTGGATGCAGACGTGTTCAGCGTAAGTTGAATACATATCCAGCTAAATGTATTCATATGAGGGCTGTTTAGTAGATAATATCACCTGTGCCTTGCTTCACCAGAAGGGAGCTATCAGAAGGAGTTAGCGGGTAGATTCTCAGCCTTGAAGCCAGGCATGAGTGTGTCCATAGATCTGCAGCTATGAGGGAACCATACCAAGAACACTCCTGACTGTTCTTTTACTGTTCACCATGGCTGTTGACTGGTGAATCTTCTGCTACATTCTGACACCTGGTAAATCCAAAATTGTGACCTGAGTCAACCACAAATGTTAAGTATGTGCGCAGACCAGGCCTATGTGTGCAACCTAAGGGAACCCCACTGATACAGACACATGGCAACCACAGGGGGTCTGAGCAAGGCAGGCCACAGAGAAGTTACATGGTTTATAACAGCAGTCCCCAACCTTTTTGGAACCAGGGACCAGTTTTGTGGAAGACAATTTTTCCACAGACCAGGGTTGGGAGGGGGGATGGTTTCAGGATGATTCAAGTGCATTACATTTATTGTGCACTTCATTATTATTATTACATCAGCTCCACTTCAGATCATCAGGAATTAGATCCCAGAGGATGGTGACCCCTGGTTTATGAGATGTAGAAAAAAGGTGTGGCACCCTCTTTGGAAATAGAGCTGTAGGTGTTCGGGAAATAGATCCAAACAAGTTCATGGGTCAGATGTGAGGCTCGGAGGGAACCTGATCACATGCCAAACTAGGCAAGTCACGAACAGGGGACAGGTATTTACTGTTATAGGTTTAACAGAGTCTTCAGGATGCCCCTCGATATTTATCTTCCTTTTCTTCCGTGGTAATAGAATCACTAGGTTTTAACTGGGCACGTGTATTCCCAGAGAAAGACTACATTTCCCAACCAACTTTGTAACAAGGTGTGGCCATATGACTAAGTTCTGGCCAGTAGGGTAGAGGCAGAAGTGGTCTGTGCAACTTCTGGGAAATAGTCTCAAGGGAGAATGCGTGACCCTCTTGATGGTTGGAATGTACGAGGAATGGCTGGACCTGCAGCAGGCATTTTGAATGGCGAAGAAATAAAATGAAAGAAAGACTCATACTGAGGACAATAAAACTGCTCCGCCACGCTCCAACTTCTTCAATGTGAGACAGAAATAGTTTCTTTTATATCACTGCCATTATTATTATTTCTCTTAGAGTGGAACTCTGTGTAATGCGGAATAAGAAAAAGGGAGTGGAATGAGGGTTGAGCCAGTGAAAGGACTTAGGACCAATCACTTGTTAAAGTTACCTCTCACAATCATCCCCATCTTCAGTAAAGGTACTCGGTTCATGAAAGTAAGCTCATAGCATGTGGACTTCTGTGGAAAATGGATTTGGGAGCTTGACTAATGAAGACAGAAACCAAGGCAGTACATGAGGATGTAGAAGTGAAGCGGCAGAGAGAAGCATGAAAAAGTAAGCCCCGGAAGTCTCTGGAAACGTTTTGGCGCTTCTAGGCCTTTCCAAGAATTGAATAAGTTTTCTTGGAGGGGAAACTTAGATGTGAAACAATATCTCAGAGGGAACACCTGATTAAGGGTGTGGGTAAGGAAGGCTGTCTCGACTGAGATTAGAGGAACTTGAGACGTCAGGCTTAGAGGCACGAGAGTGCATGTCCAGTCTAGTGTAGCTGGAGTAGAGCTGGGCAGGGCAAGTGGAGAAGAACAGGAGAGGAACAGGCCAGGTGGCAAGCTGCCTCAGCCTTCTTAGGGGGTGGAGATGTCATCCTAAAGGTGATGAAAATGAAGTCCCTCCAGGTTTAACCAGAGGAGCCTGAGATTGATGGTGCCTTCGGGAAAGA
Source organism: Bison bison bison (assembly GCF_000754665.1). NCBI lineage: Eukaryota > Metazoa > Chordata > Mammalia > Artiodactyla > Bovidae > Bison > Bison bison. The sequence goes on from NW_011494606.1 coordinate 673,458, forward strand.
CAGCTCTGGCTGCAGCACAGAAGGTGGGTCAGGGCAAGCCAATAGGAAGCAATGGGGTGTGTGGGGGAGTCCATTTCCAAGCCACTGCAGCAATCGGGGCAGGAGGTAAGAACGGCTGTTACCAGGGGAGGGAAAGAGAAGAGCATTTGAGAGAGATCCAGAAAGTGGAACAAACATTTGAGGGATGAAGGATGAATTTGGAGAAACTCTACCAGAGGCTTCTGCCCCCATGGGACCAGAGAAGGGAGGTCTGACAGGTAAAGGACGTGACCTTTTAAAGGGTGATGAGACTTCCCTGGTGGTCCAGTGGCTAAGATCCCATGCTCCCAATGCAGAAGGCTGGAGTTCGATCCCTGTTTAGGGAACTAGATCCCACAGACCACAACTAAGAGTTCCCATGCTGTGACTAAAGGTCCCATATGCTCCAGCAAAGAATGAGGATCCCAAATGATGCAACCAAGACCTGGCACAGCCAAATAAATAAATAAAATAAATATTGAAGGAAAAAAAGCATGATAAGACCTCATACTAGGGGGCTTGGGGAGTAGCGAGTGTCTCCAGCATATCTGGTCTGACCCTGTTTCCCTGGTCCAGCTTCTCCCCATCAGGCCTCTGTTCCCAGGGTTTAAGTAGAAGAGGGGCAGAAAAGCTGGAGGAGAAGGAAGAAATACCCTTCAGAATTCTCCAGGAAGGGAAGTCAGACCCCCTTCCCTGCATCAGTTTCATCCCGGGCCCTGCTTTCTAGACTTCTCTGTTGTCACAGGAACCTTCAGCACCTACCCACCATGGGACTGCCAATAAGCACTGTGAATAGACATTCTCTTATTTGCTGCTATTTTAAAACTCATGTAAAGTGACCAAAGCACTTTTCCAGTCTCCTCCCTCCTCCAGCTGATTCTATATACATCCCAAATAAGAAAGCAACAAAGCAAGTTTTTGGAAATAACCTATTAAGCTAAGCTTTTCCCAATAGGAGAGATGAATGGCGACAGTGTAACTGATGAAGTTTGATTTATACGTAGGTATCTTGGGTTGCAGGAATAAAAAGTCTGGGCAAATACAAATCTTAATTTTAAATGCACGTCACCCAGATTTTAAATAATGATCCCCCTTTCCTTTGGGCTCATTAAATCTGAAGCCAAGGAGGGAGGCCAGGGAGAAAATAAAGCATAAATCTATCATTTAGCTTTATAATGTAGAAAGGACTTGAAACTCCCCAAAAGGTAGAAGGAACAGCTTTTAAATCCTGCCTTTTCTCTGCCCCTGTCTACCTTTCACAGTCACCCTAATTAACTGCGGCACAAGTGTCAAACTATGGAACCACAGCCAAGATGCTGGAGGAGCCTGAACTGCTGAGTTCAAAGGGGGCTCATTTGTTTATTACTATTATGTAATGATGCAGCCAATCACACCGGACATCCTGTGGGAGATCCCGCTTCAATTAATAAAAACCTTGTTTTCTTCACAGTGAAATGTTAGAGGAGATTAATACATTTGAAAATGAGTAGAAACAGGCTCATTTAGTAAAGAATTTCAGTGGCTGAAAGCTCCAGTTTCCTAGCATTTAGGGAGAGAGCCAGGAGCTTGAGTTCTATTGTGAGTCACTCACCCACCGGGAAAAAAAATAACCCAGGTAAGGGCCACACACAAGTACAAATGGTACTTAAACTGGAGAGTTTTAAACGGTCATTTCCACTTACCATTTAGGGAATAGAAATTGATGTTTAAAATGCACATATTCACTTTCTAAGTAGGGAATTACATTTTAAGTAAAGAGGTAATGTTATCATCTCTTACTCCAACTGAAAGTCAAAGATTTTGGAAGATCGTGGAATTTGGGAAATCAGTAGCTGGCTACTTAGGCAGCATTTACAAATAGGGATTCTATGACTTCTTAGGCAGAAACAGTGTACATCTCACTCCTAAAAATAAATAAATAAATAAATAAGGAGGAAACTCCTTAATATCAATGTTGGTGATAATTTTTTAGTTTTGACACCAAAAGTAAAGACAACAAAAGCAAAAATAAACTATTGGGCCTATACCAAACTAAAAAGCTTCTGCATAGCAGAGGAAACCAACAACCAAATGAAAAGGGAATCTATGGAATGGGAGAAGATATTTGCAAAGTTAATATCCAAAATATATAAAGAACTCATGTAACTCAACAGCAAAAAACCCCACACACCCCAATTTAAAAGTGGGCAAGGGAACTGAAAAGACATTTTTCCAAAGAAGACATACCAGTGGCCAATAGGTTTTAATACATTAAACTATGTTCAATATCACTAGTCACCAGGAGAATGCAAATCAAACCCACATTCTAACCTCATACCTGTTAGAATGAATATCATCCAAAAGACAAGAGATAACAAGTGTTGGTCAAGATGTGATGGAAAGGGAACTGTTGCTGGGAATGTAGGTTGGTAGAGCAACTAAGGAAAACAGTAATAGAGGTTCTTCAAAAACTTAAAACTAGAAGTACCATATGATCCAACAATTCCACTCCTGGGAATAACTCCAAAGGAAATGAAGCCACTATCTTGAAGAGATATCTGTACCCCCCTATTCATGGCAGCACTATTTACAATAGTCAAAACATGGGAACGATCCAAGAATCTATTGATGAATTAACTGACAAAGAAAATGTGGTATATGTATAAAAGGGAATATTATTTAGCTATAAAAAGAAGAAAATTGTGCCATTTGAGATAACAGGATGGCCCTTGAGGGCTTTATGATAAATGAAATAAATCAGACAAAGAAAGACAAATACTACATTAGCTCTCTTATATGTGGGATCTAAAAAGCACTGAAATCATCGAAACAAAGAGCAGACTGGTGATTGTCAGGAGAGGGGGTAGGGGGTGGGGGAAATTTGTGAAAATGGTCAAAAAGTACAAACTTCCAGTTATAAGATTATAAGTTATCCCCAAGTTACAAGTTCTAGGGATGTAATGTACAGCACAATGAATATAATTAATAATATTGTATTTTGTATTTTAAAGTTTCTAAGAGTATATCTTGAAAGTTATCATCACAAGGAAAAAATTTTAAGTAGGTGATGGATGTTAACTTATTGTGATCATTTTACAATACATACATATATCAAAGCATTACACTGGACACATTAAAAATAAAACATTATTTTTCAATTGTTGTTCATTTGCTCAGTCATTTCTGACTCTTTGTGACCCCATGGACTGCAGAATGCCAGGCTTCCCTGTCCTTCACTATCTCCTGGAGTTTGCTCAAACTCAAGTCCATTGAGTCGATGATGTCATCTAATATCTCATCATCTGTTGTCCCCTTCTCCTCCTGCCTTCAATCTTTCCCAGCATCAGGATCTTTTCCAATGAGTCAGTTCTTCTCATCAGGTGGCAAGTATTACTGGAGCTTCAGCATCAGTCCTTCCAAAGAATACTCAGGACTGATTTCTTTAGGATTCACTGGTTTGACCTCCTTGCAACCCAAGTTACTCTCAAGAGTCTTCTCCAATACCACAGTTCAAAAGCATCAATTCTTCAGTGCTCAGCCTTCTTACATTACTACTGGGAAAACCATAGCTTTGACTATATGGACCTTTGCTGACAAAGTAATGTCTCTGCTTTTTAATATGCTGTTAGGTTGGTCATAGCTTTTCTTCCAAGGAGCAAGCATCTTTTAATTTCATGGCTGTAGTCACCATCTGCAGTGATTTTGGAGCTGAAGAAAATAAAGTCTGCCATAGTTTCCACTGTTTCCCCATCTATTTGCCATGAACCGATGGAACAAGATGCCATATTAGTTTTTTCAACATTGAGTTTTAAGCCAGCTTTTTCACTCTCTTCTTTCACCTTCATCAAGAGGCTCTTTAGTTCCTCTTTGCTTTCTGCCATATATATATATCAATTATATCTCAATAAAATTAGGAAAACAAAAACTCTAAAATAAAGAAATAAAAAGAAACAATGTACATCTCCCCAAACTGGAGAAAATATGGGATAGGAATTTCTCATCTAGAGGGTTATGAGCTTAAGATTTAGAAGGGAAAATGTCCAGATGAGACTATGACTCTAAGACAATGAATGTGTTCCAGGAAAAACACCAAAGCTCTATATTTTCTGTGAGAAAATTAGGGCAAGATCTTTGAGTATGTTGCTCACAATTTAAAGGTCCTGCAAACCAAGAGACAGGCTCCAAGTAACCCAGTTACCTTGAATTGTGAAACTTGATGGGGTGTGTGTGTGTGTGTGTGTGTGCATATGTGCTCAGTCTTGTCCAAGTCTTTGGTACTCCATGGACTGTATGTAGCCTGCTAGGCTCCTCTGTCCATGGAATTTTCTAGGCAAGAATACTGGAGCAGGTTGCCATTTCCTTCTCCAGGGGATCTTCTTGACCCAGAAATCAAACTTATAGCGTCTTGCATCTCCTGAATTGGAAAGTGGGTTCTTTACCAGCTGAGCCACCAGGAAAGCCCTTGATGGTGTGTGCCTGTTCATTAATATCACCAAGAATGACGGTTGGGACTCATTACTACAAATCAGCACCCTCCTCCCTGCCAAAGTGTGCTTTATCTAAAATTACCAGGCAATGAACTGTACTAGATTATTTACACTGGATTGGGAACTGGGACCCAGTCCTTTCATCTATCTTTCCACCCACTGCCTTTCTAATCCTTCTGACAGGTGAAGGGAAGGTTCTGTGATGGAGGTTCCAAGGTGGAGGCAGGGTGATATGCATCCTAACTACAGTGCTTGAAGTGAAGTGAAGTGAAAGTTGCTCGGTCATGTCCAACTCTTTGCGATCAGGGACTATACAGTCCATGGAATTCTCCAGGCCAGAACACTGGAGTGGGTAGCCTTTCCCTTCTCCAGGGGATCTTCCCAACCCAGGGATCGAACTCAGGTCTCCTGAACTACAGGTGGGTGCCTTATCAGCTGAGCCACAGGAAAGTCCACAGTGCTTGATCCAGTGGAAGTCATATCTTGGTGGGGAAAAAGGTCTGAATCAGAGTAGACTGTCTAAACCTAGTTACCAAATCTAAGACCCAAAGAGAACATGCATGTCAGAACATGAGGCTCAAAAGAATGGAGAAATCATAGATCCCAACATGTAAGGCTGGATACCTTGGATGATGGAGATAGGTGTGAGTCTGCAGGACTTCTTAAGGTGGAGCAGAGCTGACCAGGGAGGCTTGTTGTGGACTGTGGTTTGGGTAGTTATGTATGGTGCATTAAAGAGTATTGACATGGCATGGAGATAACTTGTACAGGAACTTATACCAGATACTCTAAATATTTGGTGATTTGAACTATAAAAACCTATGAACCTGAGGGTCAAAGTAAAGTGTGGACATGCTAAGTCACTTCAGTTATGTCCAGTTCTGTGTGACCCTATGGACTGTAGCCCTCCAAGCTCTTCTGTCCAGGGGGATTCTCCAGGCAAGAATACTGGCGTGGGTTGCCATGCCCTCCTCTAGAGGATCTTCCCGACCCAGGGATTGAACCCAAGTCTCTACGTCTCCTGCATTGGCAGATGGGTTGTTTACCACTAACGCCACCTGGAAAGGGGGAGAGTGAAGTGAGCCCAAGATAGCTAGAAAGAACAACTAATCAGAAATGATGAGATATGGGTTCTAATCAAAGTTATAATACTTTAAAGTGACAAGGTATCCTTTGGTCCTAAAGGATAAGGTCAAGGGGTCAGTCAACAGATACATCTTCATGAACCTGGCTATTCCCTAGCTTGACCCAGGAGTCTGGCGGTTAGGAGCTCAAGCAGAGGACAGAACAGTTCTCAGCTTGCCCCATTCCCTTTCTTCCTCTGGAGAAAGAAGCAGGTCACTACGACCGACAACTGTGAATGTCAGAGACTCAGCATGTATTGATTAATCAAGGCATTTGGCAAAGTCTCTCAGGAAATTCTTGTGGACAAGATGGAGAAATGCAGACCAGATGACAGTATAACTTGGGCAACTCATAGTTGGCTGAAAAATCTGTTCTCAAAGAGCTGATGGAAGGGGGCATGGAGGGGTCTAGTGACCTGCCAAATGACTGTCACTGGCCCTGTTCTCCTCATCACTAGGAGTGACTTGGCTACAAAGAGAGAAGAAACGTTGATGAACACGCAAAGCTGCGAGAAATGTTAAAACAGCGAAATCAAGATCTAAGAGTCAGCAAATATCAAAATGACTTCAGTGGACTGGAACGGTGAGCTGGACCAATGAGATACAACTGGATAGAGATAAATGTGAAGTCTTTCATTTAGATTCAAAACCTTGATTACATGAGTACAGGCTTGGGAAGACGAGAACTGAGAAGAGTTCCCTTCGACAAAAACTGACCGTTTTAGTTGATCACAGCCCCAAATAATCCAAGAGTTTGACATGGCTACAAGAAAAGCTAATGTAATCTTTGGGGACATCAACAGAAACATAACATCTGAATTAATGGGAAGAAACAGCAGGCCTTGACTCTGTCCTTTTCAGACATCTGGACTGGCACAGTGCCTTGCCCACAGACAGCATTCAAAAAATACTTTGTTGCAAATGAATGGACGCCACATTTTCAGATGGACTTTGAAACTCAGATGGCAAGGGATTTGGAGGCAAAAACAAACAAACAAACATGGACGATTTAACCTGGAAAAGACTAAGAAGACCCACATGAGAGTGGGTTTTCAAATATCTGATGAAATTTCACATTTGGGTTTTCTCTGTGGGGTGGAAAGGGAAGGTCCATGGTCAGAAGATACACAGAGATAAAATGTGGCTTAAGCAGCAAATGAGAAACCTTTGACAATCAAAGGGACTGGTAGTAAGCTTTTTCTCACTTGATATTAAAACAAAGGCAGGGTGATCACCTACGTATCTTTAGAATTTCAGAATATATACCTGCATACAATGGAAGTTAAGCCTGGAGAGCCTCGCAAATTCCCTCCAACCACGAGACTATAAAAGATATCTACAACACTTCTAGCCTTATTCTTTTAGCCTTGAACGCACTTCCAATTCATTGCGGTTGGCTTGCCAACATGCAAAGTTTCGTGCCAGGCAATCTTGGCTTTGGCTTTCAAAGCAGCAGCTGACAAAAGAAACTTGCCTGCACTCCAGGATGGCAATCCATGAAATGGTAACTTTGTGAAAGGAGGTTCAGTTTTGATTTGTTTGTTTAACTTTCCCCAATGCAAACACTGGGGAAGAAAAGAAAACTGACGGTGCCCATATGGCTTCATCATGGAGGAAGAAAATCCTGTTTGGAAAGCGTGATCAAAAGTGGACTCTAACCTTGAATTTTCTGGACCGTTTTGTTTCATAACAAACATCAAGTCAGATGTTTGGAAATGAATCCTTCTTTTAACAGTACTACATATAATATTGGGTCTTCCTTAGTGGTCTACATATAATACCAGTGGAACCTACAGATTTCAATAGCTCCTTTGGTTCTTTATTTGAAATAACACTTCTAAAGATTGCCTCCAGTAATCCTGGCCAACTGGTGTTCATGCCTTTCTGTAGTTCCCTCGCACAAAGTGCATGTGCTCAGTCACTCAATCATGTCCAAGTCTTTGTGACCCCACGGACTACAGCCCACAGGCTCCTCTGTCCATGGAGTTTTTCAGGCAAGAATACTGGAGTGGGTTGCCATTTCCTCCTCCAGGGGATCTTCCTGACCCAGGGATTGAACCCAAATCTCCTGCATCTCCTTCATCGGCAGGCAAATTCTTTACCACTGCACTGAATGAGACTAATCTGTGTAACCAACGAGATATTACAGAAATGATGAAGTGTGACTTCTGAGGCTAGGCCATAAAATGCACTGGGGCTTTCACTTTGTGCTTTTTTGGATCATCTGGGAAAGCCAGCTGCCATACTGTAAAGACACTCAAGCAGCCCTATAGACGCTCATCCAGGAGGAACTGAGGCCTCCTACCAACAGCCAGCACCAACTTAGTAGGCATGTGTGTAAACCATCTTGAAAGATCCTCCAGCCCAAGCCAAGCCTTGACACAGTAGCAGGAAGACGCAAGTAACATCTCTTTGTTTTAATTATTTTATCTGTTTGGCTATGCGGGGCCTTAGTTGCAGCATGTGGGATCTTTACCTGTGGCATGTGAACTCTTAGTAGTGGCATGTGGATCTATTTCCCTGGCCAGAGATCAAACCCGGGTCCTTTGCATTAATAGCATGGAGTCTTAGCTATTGGGCCACCAGGAAAGTCCCTCAGCTCACCTCTTGACTGCCACCTCACAAGAGTCCCTGAGTCAGAACCACCCAGTTACGCTGCTCGTCAATTCCTGACCCACAAAAACACTGTGGGAAAATGTGTGCATGCTTAGCTGCTTAGCCACGTCCAACTCTTTGCAACCCTTTGGACTGTAGCCCACCAGGCTCCTCTGTCCATGGGATTTCCCAGGCAAGAGTACTGGAGTGGGTTGCCATTTCTTTCTCCAGGGGATATTCCTGGCCCAGGGATGGAACCTGCATCTCCTGAGTCTCCTGCATTGCAGGCAGACTCTTTACTTGCTGAGCCATTGTGGGAAAATAAATGCTGATTATTATTTTCAGGTCACTGTGTTTGGGAGTAATTTGTTACACAGCAAGAGATAACTAACACAGGAGAGTTAATATAGAGTTACAATTAGTAAAACTCAATTTTTCTTTTTAGTGCTTGAGTAGTAGGGGCCTCACAAAGGGGGCCAATATGTATAAAATGAAGACCTAGAAAGCCATATAGAAGAAACAGATTTTGTTTGGTCTTTCCTGGACTGACTACCCTGGGCAATGAGCGATTAGTTAAGCAAACTGTGCTCTGGTAACTTCCAGTCCCATCTAGCTGGGTGGCAATGACTAGACATCAGCAAGAAATAAAATGACCTTGACCTTAAACTCTAAAGGTGGCTGAACTGTGTTCAAAAGGGAACATTCATCATTGTCACAAGGTAGCCCTTTTCTATTTTCATTAAAGAGACAGCCACCAGCCAGTGAGAGAAAGGGCAGAACTTAGATAGTAAAAAGTATCTGCTGACTTTAAATGGTTCAGGATAAATCAGCTCCCATAGAGTCATGGGCATTACTGTCAGATTCTAATGTGCGCTCAGGACTTGAGGTATCATAAACCAAGCTACTGTTTCCACAATGTACAACTGTGTCCACATGCCATCCAGCCCTGCAGGCAGGCATAATAAATTCAGTGTGGAATGCACTCTGAAACATTAATTCTGTGAGAGCAGGCATGATATTTAACTGCCTTTTAATATACCATTTAATCTACTCCTGGAGTTATCTGGGACAAAAGGTATGTTTAAAAAAAAAACGGTGGCTTGTATTTCTTCTCCTCCTTGCTTATCTACCTATATATTTTTGAACGCTGGTAGGTGATTTATTTCTTCTATTAGCATGTGTCAGCTCAGAATAACTGGCCTAGGTTTCAACCTCTTAGCCATTCCCTCAGGGAATCCTTAGGGAATGTGCTTGAGAAATTAAATTACCATCAGCATTGAATCAAGGAGGAGAGAGGGGAGAGCTCCAGAGAAACGTGAAAAAGAAGCCATGGCACTTCTTATCGGACAGACATCAGTGTGGCCAGAGGTAGAACCTTGGAGACAGGCCCAGAGGCAGAGAGTGTTGGTCACTCCGGGGACATAAAAGGTGTGGTTGAGTGTGGCAGGAAACACGATGTAGATCCAGGCTGTGGGAGAACCATTATCAAGCCTGTAAGAGGGAATATAATCCAGAAACTGAAAAAGTGTAAAGCTGGATCACATTACAGTGGTTACCAACATCTCAAAATATCATTTATATTCACTATTACTTCTAAATTAGAGTAATTATGAAATCTGCTACCGAATACATGTGATCAACATGTTCTCCTCTGATGCTCCTACAACACTGCTAGTCAATATCAGGTAATTCTGTGCTCAGCAAATGTTCAGTCACCAAACAGTGATGTCTCATGGTCTCAACCAGTGACCCAAGTACGTTCACTGCTTTCCAAGCCCCACTTCCTACATAGTTCACTGATCAACAGGTGGAAGGGGGTGAGTCAAGGATCACCTCACTAGTTAATGCCCCTCGTAAAATTTTAAAGTAACAACTGCCCTCACTTTGATGAATCATTTTAAAATAAAATTAAAACTTTGACTTGCCAGTTTTAAAAATATCCTAATATGTCAAGTATTAATAAAAATACATATATTACTCTGAGAAAAAAGAGGTGTAAAGCTGGGACTTCCCTGGTGGTCAGGTGGTTAAGAATCTGCCTTGCAATGCAGGAGACATGGGTTTGATCCCTAGTCAGAGAACTAAGATCCCATATGCCATTAAGCAACTAAACCCATGTACCACAACTAGAGAATTAAGTACCACAATGAAAGATTCTGCATAACACAATGAAAATCCCAAGGGCTGCAACTAAGACTCTATGCAGCCAAATGTTAAAAACAAAAAAGAAAAGGGTAAAGCCATGCTTAGTTGCTCAGTCGTGTCTGACTCTTTTCAACCCCATGGACTGTAGCCCGCCAGGCTCCTCTGTCCATTGAGATTCTCCAGGAGTGAAGATCTCCAGGAGATGTTCCCAACCCAGGGATCAAACCCAGGTCCCCGCATTGCAGACAGATTCTTTACCGTCTGAGCCAACAGGGAAACCCACAGTAAAGCTTACTGACCTGATAATACTTCCCTGCTGCTGCTGCTAAGTCACTTCACTTGTGCCCGACTCTGTGCGACCCCATAGACGGCAGCCAACCAGGCTCCTTCGTCCCTGGGATTCTCTAGGCAAGAATACTGGAGTGGGTTGCCATTTCCTTCTCCAATGCATGCATGCATGCTAAGTCGCTTCAGTCGTGTCTGACTCTTTGTGACCCCATGAACTGCAGCACACCAGGCCTCCCTGTCCATCACCAACTCTCGGAGTTCACTCAAACTCATGTCCATCAAGTCGGTGATGCCATCCAGCCATCTCATCCTCTGTCGTCCCCTTCTCCTCCTGCCCCCAATCCCTCCCAGCATCAGAGTCTTTTCCAATAAATCAACTCCTCTCATGAGGTGGCCAAAGTATTGGAGTTTCAGCTTTAGCATCATCACTTCCAATGAACACCCAGGACTGATTTCCTTTAGAATGGACTGGTTGGATCTCCTTGCAGTCCAAGGGACTCTCAAGAGTCTTCTCCAACACCACAGTGCAAAAGCATCAATT
>NW_011494606.1:684734-700999 GCF_000754665.1 Bison bison bison
AGACCATAGCCTTGACTAGACGGACCTTTGTTGGCAAAGTAACGTCTCTGCTTTTGAATATGCTATCTAGATTGGTCATAACTTTCCTTCCAAGGAGTAAGCATCTTTTAATTTCATGGCTGCAGTCACCATCTGCAGTGATTTTGGAGCCCCAAAAAATAAAGCCTGACACTGTTTCCACTGTTTCCCCATCTATTTCCCATGAAGTGATGGGACCAGATGCCATGATCTTCATTTTCTGAATGTTGAGCTTTAAGCCAACTTTTTCACTCTCCTCTTTCACTTTCATCAGCCCACCTAGGATTTATCAATTCACTTGCCGATCTCTAGTTCAGAGTTACTCACAATGGGCTATCCTTCACAAAACTGAAGTGTCATTCCAAAGTAACAGTTATGATACAACTCCTTAGTTTATATGTAGTCACTTAAAAAAAGTATTTATTTATGATTTTTATTTGACTTCACAGGGTCTTAGTCCTAGTATGTGGGATCTAGTTCCCTGACCAGGGATCAAACATGGGGCCCCCTGCACTGAGAGCTAGAAGTCACAGCCACTGGACCACCAGGGAAGTCCCTATGTAGTCACCTTTTATCTTACTTATATTTTGCTGGATTGTGTGTGATTTTTACTTTGAAGGTATATATGTATCTTTTTGAACTTTTCAAATTAAAAAGGAATCTAAATAACTTGCTTCATATATCCTATTTTATGGTTAGAGATACAACTTTTTGAAGAAAACTTGCAGAAGAAATGCTTTCATCTACCTTGAACCAAGAAGGGTGAGCAGACTAAAACCCCCACCAGTGACACTACTGGTGTGCTTTGCTGAGCAGCTCAGAAGCATTTTTTTCTTTTAATAAAGATTTTTTTATGTGGACCATTTTAAAGTCTTCATTGAATTTGTTACAATAATGTTTCTGCTTTTTATGTTTTTTTTTTTTTTTTCACCATGAGGCATGTGGGATCTTAGCTCCCCAACCAGGGATCCAACTCACACCCCCAGCATTGGTAGGTGAACGCTTAACACAGGACCTCCAGGCAAGTCCCAAGAAGCATTAATCAGACAGAAAGCAAGAAGAAATGAAAAGGGTGCCTAGCACCGAGGACTCATGGAGAATCAACAAAGTTACACTTAGGGATTCGTGAGAAAGTTATCTTAAGAGCCCTTTCCAGGTCCCTCAAAGATAACGTCCACCTCTTTTCAAATAAAATATGAAACATCAGTGGCAGTGCAGTCAAGGACCCAAGCAGAGAAGTGCCCACCGTGCAAGTCACAGGGCTCGCGAACACACTGGGTCCACTTTGTACTATTGTAAAGGAGTAACAGAGTAGAGCTTTTTGAAGCTTCTTTTAAAAATTCTGTGCGGAAGAGTAAACCATAAAGTTGTGGATACCTCACAGAATAAGGAAGACTCTCAGTAACATCAATGCCTTGAATTTATGTTATTATTTTTCCAACAATGTCTAAGGATGAAAAGAATATTTTCATCACAATTATTTCTCTTTTAGAAAGTTCCAAGATGTCCAGTGTTTTGAAACAGGACAATAATATAATCAGTTGGCACCACATTATGCTTTTTTATAGTTCACGAAGTACTTTTGATACCTTACTTTATGTGAGCTTAATAACAACCCCAAAGGTGGGCATAGTACTTTATGCATGAGGAAATAGGTGTGTGTAAGTCAACCAGTATTTATTGTGTGCCTAACAGGTATGCTGACTCTACTAAATGCTAAATATGTTATCACAGGTGGTGCTGTGAATGAAGTTCTACTTTTTAAAATTTATGTTTGTCATTTACAATAAGAACACTGATGCTTAGAAAGGGAAGTCTTGTCTGTGATAATATTTTTTAAATTGCTCATTTATTTCATTCGGCTGTGCTGGGTCTTAGCTGTGGCACACGGAGTCTTTGATATTCAGTGTGGCATGCAGGATCTTTAGTTGTGGCATGCAAACTCTCAGTTGTGGCACCTGGGGTCCAGCTCCCTGACTAGGAATCGAATCTGAGCCCCCTGCCTCAGGAGTCCCGAGCCCCAGCCATGGACCGCCAAGGAAGTCCCTGTTGTCTGAGATAATATTGCGATAAACATGCTAAAATGCAAACTAAGACAAAATACAAAATAGAAACCTTTTGCTTCCAAATCCCAGGCTCTTCTCACTCTGTAACAATAGACATACACATCAAATTTCCACACAAAATTCATAAAATTCTTGTTCAAAGCTTATATGGCTTTTGGAAAGTCAGTGCATTTCTCCAAGCTTCAGTTTTACCATCCAAGAAAGAGAAATATTGATAAAAATTAGAACAGTTTACACATGGCCATTAAAGAACTAAACTAATACATATGTAAAAGATATTTATTATAACAAGATTACATTTTCATAGAATTGTGTCATTTTTAATAATTTATCCCAGAACTGGAAAAACCCAGAAATGGTCTGGTAGAGGATTCTGATCATTGCAGGCGCCACAGACTTCCTGAATGCATTTGTTCATCCAACACATATGTGCCAGGCACTGTCATGGCACAGGGAATCCAGTAGTGAGCAAGGTGACCCTGCATCCCTGGGGCTCACCTTCTGATGGGGAAGGCAGGCTATGAACCTATAACTAAATAAATACTGTCATCTCAGACAGCAGTGCTATGGAGAAAGTGAGGCGTTACAAGGGAGGAGAGTGTATGGCGGTGGAGGCAGGGTGGAGCTAGGCTGGTTTCAGGAGGAGCCTTCCAGAGGAGGATGAAAGAAGCAAAGGAGTGAGCCCTGAAAAGATCCCAGCATTGAGGGCTCCAGGCCAGGGTCACAGCAAGTGCCAAGCCTCAGATGGGCAGAGCTTGGCCACACCCAAGAACAAGAAAGAGAGGCGGCAGATGCTGAGTGACTGTAGTGGTAGGAAGGGGCCAGAGTATACAGAACCTGTAGTCCACAGGAAGGAGAGTGGATTTTATTCCAAGTGATGAATCTCTGCTTCTTACCCTCAGGCTGAATGTATAGGTTGGAAACACCAGCATCACCGTCATTCCGAGGCCAGCTCCTTCAGTTTGGAATGGTTTTCTATATCCAGGGGGCCTTCATCCTTGTCTAAAGGGCACTCATGGAGGCTCTCTCCTCATCTACTACTGTGTCACCTCCCCATTCTGTCCCAACTCTGTTTCAAATCCTAACAAGGGCTTGTTGAGAAGGAAGCAAACACTGGGAATCAGCGCAGTGCCCAGATGGGGCTCTTTTTAAAATCATGTATTTCTTTATTTTGGACTGTACTGGATCTTCATCGCCACTTGCAGGCTTTCTCTAGTTGCAAGTGGGGGCTACTCTCTGGTTGCAGTGCATGGGCTTCTCATTGCAGGGGCTTCTCTTGTTGCGGAGCACGGGTTCTAGGGCTCCCAGACTTCAGGAGTTGCAGCACACGGGCTCTAGAGCGCAGGCTCAGCAGTTGTGGTGCATGGGCTTCCTTGCCCCCGTGCACGTGGAATCTTTCCAGACCAGGGATCGAACCTGTGTCCTCTGCATTGGCATGTGGATTCTTAACTTCTGGACAACCAGGAAAGTCCCCAGATAGGACTCTTGGATTCAGAAGGCCCTCAGATGAGGTGTGACTCCTGACTCAGCCACCAACTGGGTGTAAGATCTTGGCCACACTGCTGTGGGCATCAGGTCTGCCATGGGTAAACTGAGGTTCATGATGAAACCTACTCAGTAACATTGCTTGGGGGCCAGTTGAGATGGGCAGGTAATGTGCTTAGCAGAGAGCTGCACTCATCTTCATGACTCAGGAAACAAGGGGATTACAGGCCAATTCCTGTAGGTCAAAGGAATGAATACCCAATGGGACTGACGGCATATGGACCCACTGGAAGGGACAGGCTGCCCCGGGAGGGCTGCTTATTAAGAGATCAGCCTTCCCCACCCATGAAGTCTCAGGGCGAGGATGGGAGAGCTGACAGGGATCAAGGGTGTAATCTCCACTAGGCTCTCCTTCTAACCCTGCCCACTCACTCTTTTTATTCCAGCAAGTACAAGCATTTCAGCATTTCCACTATCTCACTGATACTTAAAGGCAACTCATTTTTTGCCACTGACAGAAATGCTCTCTGGAAATGGAAGAAATTATGCGGGAAAAAGAAATGCGTAAGATTGCCTTAGAATCCGAGGTGCAGAGGAATACACAGGGTGGAAATATATGAGTAAACACGGCATGCTGCCTTGGCACTCCTTGGATGCTGAACTGGGGACATTTCCCCCTATTTATTTAAGTAATCCAAAAGCAAACCACAAGAGGAAAAGAAAGGAAGAGAAAAGTTCTTTCCTCATATCCAAACCAAACACCACCAAATAACACTGCCATTCATACCAGGGAATTCTAATTAAGGGAGCAAAAGCCTGTCATTGTCTACAAAAGGGGCTCAGTCTAAAAAGTCAGTGGGTCAAACTGGGATGAGCTTGACCCTTGACTCTCTGGCAGGCTCAGAAAGAGAGGAAAAACTGACCTGGATGAAAGGGGCAGACATCAGCGGCCTCAGCTGCTTAAGAGAAACAGTAGGACCCATGAGAATTGTTGGGGTGGGGGGAGCACAAGATTCTCGCTGCAATCCAGGGCCACCCTGAGGTGAAGAGGGCAATTCTGTCCTGACACTTCCCACCTCCCTTTCAGCATCGACTGTGTCAAATTTCTGCCCCCTTCCTCTGTGTTCCTAATTCTTACCCCTACCTCTCAACCAAATTGGAGTTCATCTGGAACAGATTATGTCCATCAATTCACTTTCACGCTAGGCCAGGGTGTCAGGCCTCTGAGGGACAAGGGCTTTTGATTACAAGCCAGTTCCTTAGGTCAAAGGAATGAATATTCAGTTCTGGGCATGAGGCTGATGGCATATGGACTCGTTGGTAGGGACCTGGAGGGTTGAGAGCTGTTTATTAAGAGGTTGGGCTTCCTCATCCATGAAGTATCAGGGTGGGGATGGGAAAGTCAGCAGGGATCAAGGATGTAACCTCCACCAGGCTCTCCTTCTAATCCTGACCGCCCACCCACCAAACCACTGATACAGCAGTCTGAGCCCAAACCATAGGCTCCTCAGTAGGCACAGCTATAAGATAGGCCCCATAATACCACCTTCCAACCATTCTGACACCCCAAGCTCTTTTGATTTAGTCACTGTGGTGCTACCACTGCATCAAATATGAAGACCTTCCAGCCTGGAGAGGCCCAAGGCTTCCATGCAGGGCAGAGGAGTGGAGCTGAGGGGAGAGGGTGGGGAGTGGTGAAGCAAAGTTCTGCTCTTTGCTGGCTCTCATCCCTCTTGCCCTGCAGACCTCCAACAAGCACACAGAGCCACAAAAGATGCCTTGATCCAGAGAATCAGTTAGGAACTTACTGATGGTAGAAAATCAAGTCCCAACAGACCATCAGCAGGTGAGGGGCAATTTTTTTTTTACAGGGGGTGATGGCAGGGGTGAGCATGGGAAGGGAGAGAAAGCTTCTGTGCCCCTCACATCAAACCAAACAGGAGTCTGCTGGCTTTGGAAAGAGAACATACTCATTACCTCTGTCTTGATCCCTTCAACTGAGCTCTGAAGTTTTTATTTCTTCAGTCAATTTAGCCTGTCTTAGTAACCAATCCTTATGAATTTGGCTCCTCTTTGGAATGACTCTCGTGTCGGGGAGAGACAACTGGAGTGGGGGGAACCCGGCTTCCAACCTCGCCCTGAGAAAGCCTTCTTTCCAATTATCTTCCCAACCACTTAGAATGAATTTTAACGGGCTCTGCTTTTCCTGGGATATTTTTCTTTGAACTCCTAGACTTCCCTTCATTGCAAGTTACCATAATATGAACCAGATTTTTTTTCTCCCTCTTGTTTGCTTAAAAGGCGTTAACTATAAATTAGAGTATCTTAAGAACGAGGTGTCACATGCGGGGCCTCGGGCTCCTCAGCCCCGGAGCCCCACAGCTGGGAGAGGGGCCAGGCCGCCTCTTTCTTTGGCAGCCAGGCTCCAAGACCCAGGCCAGAGATGAGCCCGCCCTCCTTTTCAAAGCTATCCAGTTACATCAATGTACAGAAACGGCCTTGTTTGACTTAAACATGAAGTTTTATTCCACCCCCCAACCCATTTCTTTCCTAGAAGAGCAAGAGAGGGAAGAGTGGTTTTAAATGTACATTTCTTCGGAGTTATTTTCCATGTGGGTTCTTTCATTTTAAAGAGTATTCACCCACCATGGGCACCAAGGTTCATTTGCAACAAATAAACCATGCTCCCAGGCCTGGAGTTTACCTCTGGGGGTTGCCAGTAAGTAACCATGATGGTCATGACACAAGGAAGGCAATGAAACCCACACTGGATTTTCGGGTGCTGTCCATTAGATACCCATCAGAGAACCTTCACAGCCGCCCACAACCACAGCCCTCCAGGTCTGAGTACCATGCCTCCAGGAGACAAAGCAGCTAACAAGCAGACATTTGAGTGTAGTTCAAATGTCTACATCATTTGACTGTAGTTCAGTTTTACTTTTTAGGATACTCAAGTTCACAGCTGTTACTCAATATCAAAATTCAGAAAACAGTCACTGGCCACCCACTGTTTCCCAGGCAAAGTAATGGTATAGTATCATCATTCAATGTATTGCTCACTCGTGGTCGGTAACACTAAACTGCTCCATGCTCCATGGCCCTCCATCCACTGAGGCACAGTGGAGACCACAGGTCAGTTCCCAAAGCCCATCTCCGACAGAAGGCTTTTGACTTGTAAGAACTAGGTGTTTCAGTGTGGAAGAGTTTAGTTTTAAATTTTGAAAGGGCTTGGCCCACAAGATCACCCCAAGCTGGGTCTGAGCACAGGCTGTCTGGAAGTGACAGGGCAAGCTGGCATGCCACAAGGGGGCAGGGGCTGTCTTAGCTCCGGCTTCTGCAGCAAAACACCACAGATGGGGTGGCTGAAACTACAGACGTGTATTTTTCCACAGTTCTAGATGGTAGAAATCCCAGATCAAGGTCCCACAAAGTCAGTTTCCAGTGAGGACTCTCTTCCTGACTTGTAGATGCCAACTTGGTGCTATGGTCTCATATGGCCTTTTTTTTTTCATGTGTTTGCATAAAGTGCATGAAGAGAGAGGAAGCGGGTGGGGTGGAGAAGGCTCTCTGGTTCTCTTCTTATAAGGGCAGAAGGCCCCACCCTTGTAACCTCATTTAAACTTAATTTCCTGCCAAAGGATCCACCTCCAAATACCATCAACATATCTATTTTGGGGAAAGGGGGCAAAAACTCAATCTGGAATAGGCATAGATGCCCTCAAAAGCTGGGAGAAGGGTGGTAGGAGGTGACGATTTAGTCACTGTCATGTCTGACTCTTTGCAACCCCATGGACTGCAGCCCACCAGGCCCCTCTGTCCATGGGATCTCCCAGGCAAGAGTACTGCAGTGGGCTGCCATTTCCTCCTCCAGGGAATCTTCCCGACCCAGGGATTGAACCCAAAGGCCAGTAGGGGAGGGTTAAAGTTTCAAGTGTGGGACCTGTTCCTTCACCACATGCAGCCCTTCCCCACACCCCTTCTCCATCTAGCCCAGGGTAGAAACACTGGAGGTGGGAGGAGAAACTTCCAGAAAGAGTTGGGAACCCAAAGCTGAGGGGACATGCGCTGTACTTCCCTTGGAAAAGTGGGAGCTGGGAGACTGGCTCCTTGTTTCCCCAGCAACAGGGGAAAGCTGCAGGAGAGAAGAAACAGGTGTGGGCAGACCAGGCAGAGAGAGGAGCCGATACAGCGGCTCCAAGACCAGAATGTGGCTGCATGAGGAGTCGAGGTGAGAGGTGGACGTGGAAGGACTGGGAGACTCAGGGGCATGCAGGGGGCCCGGGAGCATCAGTGGCCAAAAGGGGCATGAGGAAGGATTGGACTCCATCAGCCCTCAACTGTGCTGCAAAAACAGCCTGAGAGTTTCATCCATGGCCATAGGGGTAGATGCAGTGAGGCTGGAGGGGACCCCAAAGACCAGGCAATAGGGAACCCAGTCAGCCAGGCCCTTGGCCCCCAGCAGCTCAGGGCTTCACCCATGTCCTCTTCCACCTCAACTCTCCCCAGAACAGGGCAGAGAAGGGACCCTTGAGAAAAAGGGAGGCATTCTGAAAGATAGAGGATTTTTCCCAAAGCGACTTAGTCTAGAAGAGACTTCTAAACCAGAAACGACTAACTTGAACTACAAGATTAAATGCCAGCCCCTCCCCAGCCCCAGAACCTTTGTCTACAAAGTAAAAATTGGGTCTTGTGAACAAGTAGAACTCGCTCATGAACATAGTCACATGTCCACAAACTCCCCTTTGTGGCTGTTGATTTTGTACCTGTCTCATTATTTTGGATGCTATAAGTTTTGCTATTTCCCTTTTGAAGATGAGAAAACAGAAGCTCAGAAGGTGGAAGCAACCTGTGGGTGGGCACACAGCTTGTAAGAGTGGGAAGCTGGGTGTGAACTTGAGTCTTCTGAGCCCAGTTTCAATGTGTTTTGGGTTTGTTTCCTGTTCTCATCTCCCCTAACCCTCTCTGGGCAGCTCAGCTCTCCCAGGTGAAAAGCAGGCAAGACAAGTGGTCCTCAGCTGCCTGCATTACTTTCACCCTGGCCCACAGTAACAGGGCACCAACAGGGCGAGTTGACACTTTTCTCCCAAGCCCACATCTCCTCCAGGCAGCAAAACCAACCAGCTAGTAGGACATAGCAACTTCACTTTCACTTTTCACTTTCATGCATTGGAGAAGGAAATGGCAACCCACTCCAGTGTTCTTGCCTGGACAATCCCAGGGACAGGGGAGCCTGGTGGGCTGCCGTCTATGGAGTCACAAAGAGTTGGACACGACTGAAGCGACTTAGCAGCAGCAGCAGCAGCAGGACATAAAAGGCCAGAGGGACAGGTAACTACCCGAGTCATTAGCTACAATGATCCAAACTGGCCTGGTTTAGAGACAGGTTTGCCATCCCCTCCAATGTTCAAACACGTACAGCTGGACTAAATATCTGTCCAACACCAAAACCTTCCTCCCTCTGTCCCTGCTGATACTAAGCAGGACACTGTAGGGCTCCTAGGCACAAAAAGCTTTGTGTCCCCCATTTTTTGATTACAGGAAATAGGCTTTATTCAGACTCCATGACCTTTCCTGAGAAAGGGCAGGTTCAAACAGTTGCTAGATCAGAGGAGGGAGGAGCTGCAGAGACAAGGGAGGAACAGCCAAGAAACCACAGCACAGCTTGGGGCATGGTCCTGGTTCCCCCTCAAGGGAGCCACACAGTATCTCTGAGCTGTTGTGCAGACACTGAAGCCCCCACCAGGTGAGAGAAGTTAATGGGGTGCTGCCCACAAGCACAGACATCCCAGACAGGTTGGAATCAGAAGGTTGACGCTGACTCCCACTTACTGCACCACCATCAATTGAAAGGATGTCCGTGAAATGATCATGGCCTTTTTGAACCATTGCTGTAAACACCTAACAACTCCCCTTCCGGGTTGCAACACATGATTTTGAGGTCATTAGCCCACTGTGGCCCCCTCTTCCTGCCAAAATAATAGTGTCAGTTGCTCAGCCGTGTCCAACTCTTTGTGACCCCATGGACCTTAGCCTGCCAGGCTCCTCTGTCCATGGAATTCTCCAGGCAAGAATACTGAAGTGGGTTGCCATTCCCCTCTCCAGGGGATCTTCCTGACCAGGGATCAAACCTGAGTCTCCTGCATTGAAGGCAGATTCTTCACTGCCTGCGCCATAAGGGAAGCCCACGTCACCAGGAAAGTCGGGCAGAGTAATAAAAGCTACTTTTTTTACTTCACCCAAAACTCTGGTTCCAAGATTTAATTCAGTGTCTGGGTACAGAGGCCAGATTCAGCTTCACTTCTTTTGATTCTGCCAATATTTGCATCTCACGCCTCCCTTAGCACCATCTTCATCCTCCGTGGATAGTTATTCTGTATCAGAGCCCTGGCCCGCCTCTTTGCATTGTCATGTTGCTTTACTACAGAGATTAGTCTCTAGTCCCACTTTTAAAACCAATATGTTTTCCCCTAAGTGTCTAGTAACCCTACTACACATCTGTGGTGAAAATGCATAGCAGGGGTTTTAAACATGCCAGAGAGCTAGGCATGGACTTTGGCCAGCAAATCTTACAGACACAAACTGGGGGTAAACTGGTCAAAAGTAGTTTAAATCTGTTTTTTGTTTTCTAGTAGTTTGGGGTCTGCATTTTTGTTGCAAATCAATTTTTCACTAATTTAATCCATTTCTTTCTAAGACACTATTTTAGCTTGAACCCAGTAATAGACTTTACTGTCAAAATATAATTGATTTTGCTCTCAGCACCTTTTTACAACTCAACTGATTATGAAATGCGTAAACAGTGGGGACCTGATAGACATCACTGTCGTTTGTGACTTTCATGAATCTGGATTACAGGCAACAATAACAGACAGTAATTTGCCATTGTTTTGCGCACTTACAGTCTAGTAGGTACTGTGCTAGGCAGTTTCCATAGAATTATCTTATTCAATCCTCACAATGACTCTGGGAAGGAGCTTCTAGTAGTACCTCCATGTCTCTGAGGCACAGAGGGCCTAATCAATCTACCCAAGGCCACAGAGTAATGGGTGATAGAAACTAGATGAGTACCCAGGTCCTTCCAACGCCAAAGCCCATGTTCTTTACCACGCTACTATGCTGCCACATAGAGACGATGTCCAGTAGACGTCCAGGTAATTTGGTCAGTCAGTGGCACAAGTGGTGGCTCAGATGGTAAAGAATCTGCCTGCAATGTAGGAGATACGGGTTTGATCACTGGATCAGGAAGATTCCCTGGAGAGGGGAATGGCAACCCACTCCAGTATTCTGGCCGGGAGAGTTCCATGGACAGAGGAGCCTGGCAGGTTATGGTCCATGGTGTCACAAAGAGTCAGATTCAACTGACTATAAAGTAGTAGAGGTATTGAATAATGATATATATGCTTATGTCCATGAGAGTAATTTAAAAGTCACTCACCTGGTTACTAACTCAGGCCAACATGTTAACCCCTCTCCGTCTCAACAGTGAAGACAGGGCCTGGTGACCTTGTCTCCTCTGTGATGACCATCCTAGTGTATGACTGACGGACATGACGAGGCTCCCCTGAGTCCTCTGGGGCACTGCTGAGGCGGTCCCTGGTCAGGCAGGCACACCCAGGTAAGACCAGCCAGTCAGTTTCTGGGTTTGCCTGCTTTGGCTGGCCCAGCAGGGACCTGGGATTTGACGGAAAATGAACAGAAGGCAAGATTTCTATGTAATCATCAAATGTGTTTACAGCCAGACCCCAGTTTTCACCACCTTTCCTTTTACCAATCCATTCACCCAGACACGCCTGAAAGCCACCTACATTTAACTTTTCACCACCTCGATTCAAGAATTTGTCAGTTTCTACCAGGCGGTTAATATTACCAGTCGATCGTTTCCCGACTGATGTATGAGTGCCACCTAGGTGTGAATGGAGGTAACTGCAGGCCACATTATTCCTCCTCAGTTCTTAGATCTTTGCAGAGAGAGCAAGAAGCAAGGACTACATTAAGATCTTTGTTACATTTGACTCAATACCTAGAAAATTATACAGATGCAGTTTCTGCAAGACTGGAAAAAAGAAGTTAATAAATTTAATTTCCATTCCCGGATGGCTCAGCGGGTAAAGAATCTGCCTGCAATGCAGGAGACACAGGAGATGTGGGGTAGATCTCTGGATTGGGAGGATCCCCTGGAAGAGAAAATGGCTGCCCGTTCTAATATTCTTGCCTGAAAAATCCCATGGAGAGAGGAGCCAGGCGGGCTATAGTGCATAGTATTGCAGAGTCGGACACAACCGACCTGGAGCACAGATGGACGGATGACCCCAGGATCATATACACTGAAATCACTGAATGCTCAGAATGTTAAGGGAGATAAGGATAGGTTATTCCCCAAATAATCTACCACTAAATTTCTGATCAAACTTGGGCAAACGACATCTCCATTCTTTCTATATTGTCTCCTCAATATTCTCAATGAGGATGTTGGATAGTGTGGTATAAACCATTCTTACAAGGCTCAGTTCTAGGATGGAACACAATACTGCTGTGGGACAGCTTTGAACGGCTGCTATTTTGTTTCAGGCTGGCAGGTGGGACAATAAGTAAAGAATAAATTATCTTGAGACCCTTTGGAGGTGACCAAGGCAGGCACTACCCAAGCCCGTTGCACATTTTCCTGCCTCTCCTCTCCCTAACTAACAGAACCCTGACAATATTTGTGTTGGCAACGTTCCTAGCCCAGACCTAGGTCTGGCTAATGGGATGTAACCAGAAGTCAACTTGGTGTTGCTGCTGAGAAAGCTAGTATGTGCGGAAAAGACACAGCCTTAGCTGACAAGCATCTTCAGCACTTCTTCCTGCCTGGAATGTGGACTCGGGGGGGCAGACTGGTCACCCGGTGCTCATGAGGACATGTGGTCACATGCTAAAGTACCAGAAAGCGTCTTGGTCCTCGACAAGAGCATCTTCACAGGCCTAGGGCCTCTTCCTCTGGAGTTGTTATTCCGGAAAAACACACACCTTTATTTGGTTTTATGACTGTTGTTGGACTTCTAAGCAGAAATTCATCCCCAACTGACATGGCCACTCAGGTTTTGTCATTCATTTTCTTACTCAACAAATATTAGAGTACAGAGTACATGCTTGTGACCACGCGCCAGTCTGATACTAACAACCAGGGGCGCTTGCAGTCTGGTGAGATCGGCTCTGTGGCCGTGTCACTCATCAGAAGGCCTGGAAGGAAGGGAGGTGGTCAGAATAGTCTCTCATTCCCCACCCCCACTCCCCCACAGGTGACTCATTTGGGTATTCAAGAATTAGCCTGGTAAAATGAACCCCCTTAAGAAGGGGGCTTCCCAGGTGGCTCAGTGGTAAAGAATCCGCCTGCAATCCGCCTGCTAATGCAGGAGACACAAGAGACATGGGTTTGATTCCCCGGGTCAGGGTGATTCCCCTGAAAAAGGAAATGACGACCCACTCCAGCATTCTTGCCTGGAAAATTCCATGGACAGGGGAGCCTGGTGGGCTACAGTCCGTGGGGTCGCAAAGACTCAGACATGACTAGCGAATGAACACACACACACACACACACACACACAAGGGCAAAGAGGGCTATAGCAGACCCAACCAAATGGGCATTTTCCCTTCCTCTGTGCTGACAGTGCCTTGGTTTTCATTCCAGTGCTCCTCTCTCCCTCCCTCTCCCTTTCATGACTTTGTTAAATCCTTTTGCCTGTGATTTCTTTAGGATGGGCCTGAGACTCGGTTCTAATGAGACAGGAGGCAAATTCTGCTACGATGATGTCTAGAAAAGCTTTATTCACTCTTAAAAAGAAGACAAAGAAGAAAGAATGGGCTGTTCTTTCTTCTACCGGTCCTCATGTCTGCCCACAATGCTTACACCCATGGCAGACATCCTCAAAACAAGGGAAGTGAACCAGAGGAGACCACACTGAGCTTGGCAGAGTGGAAAGACAGCATCTCGGTGGCATAATTTACTTTTTATCTTAATCAAACCTAGACCCACCAGGTGCCCAGGCCTATGTTATGTGAGTTAATAAATCCTCCTAATGTTTGTCTTTTGGATTGGATTTTCTGTTACTTGCAGCCAAAAATACCCTGCTACGAAGGCATTCTGGAGAGAAGTAGCAGCATATGCTATAGAAACAAGAGATACGACAAGAGATGACCTGTTTTAAGACCTAGAGGTATTAAAGACCCACATCTAAGGTGATAGAGTAGCTTGATGGAATGTATGTGGGTGCTCAGTTGCTCAGTCGTGTCCTGCCCTTTGTGACCCCATGGACTATAGCCCACCAGGCTCCTCTGTCCATGGAATTTTCCTGGAGTGGGTTGCCATTTCCTCCTCCAGGGGATCTTCCTGACCCGGGGATCGAACCCACGTCTCTTGTGTCTCCTGCATTGAGGGGCAGGTTCTTTACCACTGCACCGCCTGGGAAGCCCAGCTTGATGAAATGATGCCACACAATTAAGCAGAGACCTAAAGACCAAGGGAGAACTACTGAAAATTTTCAGCATATGACACTGGCAATTCTGTATCAGGAGCAACACTAGAAACAGGAAAACCATGACCGTGGTTGCTTTACTTACCTACACCAGCAATGATGAAGATGTGACGAAGGGGAGTGATAGAAAGAAGAGCAAAATACAGACCCACGGAGGCAGCTTGGGGACCTCAATCACCACTGGACGTGGTGGGGGGAAGAAAGAGGAGCTGAGTGACACTCATATTTCTGGCCTGGATAACCAGCGGGGTGTTGCTCATGGAGATACAGAAGGAAGCACCTATGAGACTGAGATTATTTTCTTTGGGGGAAAGATAAGAAAAATTCCATTTTAATCATCCTGACATTTGAGGTCCTTACTGGGCATCTAGGTGGAGCCATCCTGCATGTAATTGCTAAGGGGGTAAAGTATGAACTGGTCTCCATGACTGAACTCAGCCAGATTTCCCCCATGCTTCATGTTTTAATGTACAAAGAAAGAAAAATATCATAAAGGCTCTGTGTATTTTTACAGGTAACATTCGAAGCCTACCACCTTGAAAAGAACTTTCTGAGGCTTTTAGCCATAAAACTAGACCATCACTTCTTCCCCAGGCAGCCCAACCAATGATCCTGACCAACCCTTGAACTTCGGGCTTGGATATACAGCTGCCTACTTGATCTCACCATTGGAAATGATTGGCAGGATCATCTGAGAAAAGGAAGAAACTCCAGTTGGTCAAGTATAAGGAGATGAGAACACGGATCTGGGGTTCCTGTTGTAAATGTGGTTGTAAGATCAGGGGATACTTTCCCAGGTAAAAACTGGTGAAGAATGAATAGATCATACAATCCAGTAGCTCGAGATGAAAAGTGCTGAACAATCTCAGGAGGAGGGCATGGCAACCCACTCCAGTATTCTTGCCTGGACAATCCCATGGACAGAGGAGCTTGGTGGGCTACAGTCCATAGGGTTGCAAAGACTTGGACACGACTGGAGTGACTGAGCACACAGGTATGTGAACAATCTCGTGGCTGGCTGAACAATAGGTTGACTCATTCACTTGAAGTAAGTACTATGCAATGACTCACTGTGCTGGTCAGTGGAGGATCAAAGATGAGTAAGACCAGGTTGGTCATGGTTCAAGGTATTTCTGGGCATCCATGGAGAGGCACACATGTAAATCAAAAAGACAACGGAGAATTATAGGTGTCTTGATAGAAGCCTGTCTGAGGCACAAGAAAAGCCTCCATCTTCTCCTGCGACCAAGAGGAACAGTGTTACAGAAGAAATGATGCCTGAACTGAGTCTTGTCTTGTCTGATGAAAGGCTATTTGCCATTTGTATAGGGAAGAAGGGACATTCCAGGCAGAAGAAGGTGGGGCAAAGTCTAAAGGCATAAAACAGAGGCACGGCCTATTCGGAGAGCTGTACTTGGTTTGCTAGGGCTGGACTAAGTGCTTCAGGAGTAGAGGGGTAGGCAGTGGCTACATCACAGCACACACTGATGCCACGCTATGGAGTTTGGACTTTGTGGACAGTGAAGACTGGGATGGCGGGCACAGGAGGAGAGTAAATTTACTCTGATTTATATTTTAAAATCTCTTGAACAGCAAAATGATAGCTCAATTTTCATGAAAGAAAACAAGAAAAGAGGCAGGAAGATCAGTTAGGAGACCCCTGCAATGATCCAAAGAGCTGAAGACCTGAAATGAAGCGATGGCTTTAAGAAGACAAGAAAGGGGCAGACACAGAAGACTTTAAGAATGCAGAATGGACAGAACTTGGTCACCATGGATGTGGAGAGGCACGAATACGGAAGGCATCCGGTTGGTCGGGCTTGGGAAACCAGAAGCATAAAGGTGCCACTTGCCAAAATCAGAAACATGAGGATGAACAAGGAGAGACAAACATGAGTTCTGCGGTGATCCAGTCAAACATCTCCAGGTGGAAATGCACAGTAACGAATTAGCATCAGTCAGCAGCGCCAAAGAGACCTGATTGCGGAGGACACATTGGCTCTCTTGGTAGATTTCTGACCGACAATTAAATCGATAAATGACTAGACAAGTTAGGAATGTTACTTGTGCTCACTGAAGAGGTGGTATCAGCCTAAGACACTTCAGATTGACTCAGTGCTTTTGCACTCTTCACTTAATACTTCAGAACGGTGGACTCTGAATATTTTAGATGGAAACAGACCCA
>NW_011494606.1:701099-703509 GCF_000754665.1 Bison bison bison
GATCTGACCTGCACTCAGCCTGGACATCCGTCCTCCAGCACCAGTTTCTCAGCTTGTTCACATGCTACCTGTGTGTCTCTGAATGCCTGCCTGCCCCCTGCCCCGTTCACTCCAGTTAACAGGCATTCACACCGTTTTTGAAATGGAGGGCAGTACCACATGAAAAGGGCCATTCCATTGTTGGAAATTTCTGTTTCTTAGGGACATTTTTTTTTTTAATCTTAGGAACTTTTAAAAAATGTTGACAAAAGGCCTGTTATCTCAGAAAGTACCCTCAGCCTTAGGAGAGGCAGATTTTTCAACTGAGAGAAAGCCTCTGATCTTCAAGCAATCTATGTAACAGAAGGGATGTGTGACAGTCTTCAAGTCTAGGATTTGCCTCAGGTCCTTTCTTCTAAAAAATAAAATAGAAGTATTTGAAGAGCGTTTGCTATGCGGCTTTTGTTTTGAAATGACATTTGCCCGCTGTGCTTTAATTCAGTACATAGCTTAATGGTTTAAGCGATGCTTGCTGCAGAATGGAATGGATTATAGCTTTGAACATGGCACCTTTCAGGCTTTTCAAAAGCACACCAGCACGAGGAATGTTTTTTTTTAACGAGTGATCTGGGGTGCTGCAGTTCTGCAAATTCCCAGCAGGGGGAGCTGGGCCATGTAAGTGGCAACTTAAAAATTTTTGTTTCTTGCTTCTGAAAGGTATAAGCACTTTTAAGGAGCTGTCTCAATGTCCCCTTGTTGCAAAATTTAACGTTATCCCTCCTAATCCCAAATTCCAAAATACATGTGGCTTCTGAGCAATATTGTGTTCACACCTAGGAGGAGAGGAATATGTTTTTCTCTTCATTACAGGTGGAAGCCCAGTTGAGTACAGCCAAGTCATGTCAAGGAGAGACAGTTTGTGGGGAGAGAACAGTTTTGTCTTCTGGACACAAATAGTATTTATAAGCAGCCAGAGCAGCCCAGGGAGGCCATATGAGAAAGGAGGAAAGACACAACATATGGGTCCAATCTCCCCCAAAAGAAATGCTTTAAAGGCAAAAATGAAAACAAAGCAAATCTTTCATTACCCCCCCCCACCCCTCCAATTTGTATTTGGAAGGATTACAAACCTAAAGAAAAAGTTGCAACAACAGTTCCATTAACACCCATGTATCCTTCCCTTAGATTCAGTGACCAGTTTACTACACTCGTATTTTCCCTCTCCTCCCCTTTCTCCTCTCTCTCTCCTGTCCATCAATTCCACTAATATTAATATATATATATATTTTTTAACTGAAGCATAGTTGTAATACAATTTGTGGTGTTAGTTTCTGCTGCCCAGCAAAAGGATTCAGATTATATATACATTCTTTTAAAAATTCTTTTCCATTATGGTTCATCATAGGACATTAAGTGTAGTTCTCAGTGCTATACTGTAGGGCCTTATTGCCCATCCATTCCATACATAACAGTTTGCATTTGTTAACTTCAAG
Source organism: Bison bison bison (assembly GCF_000754665.1). Lineage (NCBI taxonomy): Eukaryota > Metazoa > Chordata > Mammalia > Artiodactyla > Bovidae > Bison > Bison bison. The sequence goes on from NW_011494606.1 coordinate 702,572, forward strand.
CCCCCAATCCCTCTTTTTCCCCCCAACCAACCACCAATCTATGTTCTCTATGTCTATGAGCCTGCTTATGCTTCACAGATAGGTTCTCTTTGCGTCATATTTTAGGTTCCACATATAAGTGATATCATATGGTATTTGTCTTTCTCTTTCTGACTTATTTCACTTAGCATGCTGCTGCTGCTAAGTCGCTTCAGTCGTGTCCGACTCTGTGCGACCCCATAGACGGCAGCCCACCAGGATCCCCCGTCCCTGGGATTCTCCAGGCAAGAACACTGGAGTGGGTTGCCATTTCCTTCTCCAGTGCATGAAAGTGAAGAGTGAAAGGGAAGTCACTCAGTCGTGCCCGACTCTTAGCGACCCTATGGACTGCAGCCTACCAGGCTCCTCCGTCCATGGGATTTTCCAGGCAAGAGTACTGGAGTGGGGTGCCATTGCCTTCTCCGACTCAGCATGAACATCTCTTAAATCCATCCATGTTGCTACAAATTCCACGCTTTCAAAAGACATGTAATTTCAACATTGAACTCTAGATGTCACTGTTAACCAGTTCTATGCAACCACCCTTCATAAGGTAAAAGTCATCACCCACATTAAAGTCACATTTATGTGATATTGTGCTACTTAATCTATAAAAACTGGAACAGCAGTAAGACATAGAATTCCATTAAATAATACTGTATGTTTTCTAGCCTCACTTTGAGGGGCTCAAAAAAAAAAAATTTTTTTTAAGGCCTGTTTTTCCCCAAGTGAGAGATAATAGCAAGAATGCATCATGCACCACTGGAATAGCAGGCATTGTCATATATTTGAAACCTCCTATTGGAAATGGCAACCCACTCCAGTACTCTTGCCTAGAAAATTCCATGGATGGAGGAGCCTGGTGGGCTACAGTCTATGGGGTCACAAAGAGTCGGACACAACTGAGCTGACTTCACGAT